>NW_007249736.1:365350-557125 GCF_000164805.1 Carlito syrichta | reverse complement strand
CAGCAGGTCGAGGCTGCGGTGGCCGGAAGCGGCCACTGCACTCCAGTCTGGGCGACAGAGTGAAACTCCAACTCAAAAAAAATAAAATAAAAATAAAATAAAGTTAGCTTTAATAAGCTTTTAACTGTGCATTTTCATTAAATTTTTTATAAAGGCCTATTTAAAGTAAACTGACATATGAATTAGTTCCATCACTAATAGTTTTCAGTAGCCCAATAATCATATTGTTATTATTATTATTATTATTATTATTATTATTAACACTGTGAGCCTTAGGTATAGGTTTTTGTTTATAATTTCATAAAGTTATAAACATTAATGCAATGCTCCCATTATTTATCTTTTGAAAGAAGGATAATTTATTTTATTTTTATTAGATAACTGAAAGTAAAATTTTGTTTGACAGGATGCTAAATGCTGAGCAGTTGACAGTTTATGATTCCAGAGGCAGATAGACCTGTGTTCATCTCAATTTTATTTGTTCCTATGTAATGAATTTGGGCTAGGATTTTAAATTAATTATGAACCTTATGTTGTTTCCATATATAATATGCAGATTGTATAAACAACTTTGTAGTGTAATCACTAGTGTTAAAAAATACACGAAATATTTAGCATTTGTTGATATAAAATAAAAATTAATTTCCTGTCTTACTTTGCTCTCTTTTTACAAAAGTAGCATGCCAGGTTATATCAAATCAACCCATGTCTTGCCAGTTTTTCTTTTCTCTTCTTGTTTCTTCCCTTTTTTAGAGCATCTATTCTATCTTTCCTATTAGCAAATTCTTCTTCCTCTCTCTTATACTCTCCCCAGATAGATTCTCTGAGAATACTAATTTTGTTCCCAATAAATTGTTAAAATTCTATTAGACAATTGGCTAGAACTGCTTAACTGAAAGATAGCAAGGTTTGCTAAGCACACTCCAATCATTCAACAAGAGACATCCCATGAGATTTAGCCATATGTTGCTCTGCCCAAGGGCAATTGTAATAAAGTAGAATGAGCACTTAACTTGGAGTGCTGTGTCTGAATCCTGATTCTACTGTGCTGTGTAAACATGCAAAGTAACTTCACTCCTCGTCATTTAAGTTCTGATATGTTGGTGGGAATCAAATTGGTCACCAATATTGCCACAAAGATTAAGTGATGTTGAATGTAAAGCAACTGGTTTTCAACATTTTCACTAAATTGGATTCCTACATTTGAAGAATAGTCTGTATCGTGATGCTCACACATTTGAAGGTTTTTCCTTTAAATTCTAAAACATCTGAGTTGTTAGTAAATAATCTATCCACTAAGTGCCTCCATTATAATGTAAAAATATGTATATACATATTTGAGAAAAGAAGCATACTACCTTTCCTGAAAGCAACTTTTCTTTGATCAGTTTATTAGCAACTGGATCTATAAATATTATTTATAACCCAGGAAAAGTACCATTTCCATTATTTATTTAAAATACAAATGCTTTATAGATGTGTCTTCTTTTGATTTATCCCAGTTACAAGAATACCTTATTGGCTATTGCTCAAAATTTTAATTTCTCCAGACAATGATGTCATCAACAAACATTATTAAGCTTAGATAAAATAAGTTTTTCTAGTTTTAATGAAATTTATTTGAAAGATAAGTGAAAGGGTTTAAAATATACTAATGAGCTGAGAAACTGTGGAACTTGATTGACAGTTTAAAATTACGTTAACCTCGACCTCCTCAATTTATTAGTTTATTACAGAAAAAGTCACTCAGAGTCCCTGGAAATGGAGCTAATTAAGACACACCTAGAAATCATAAGAACTCAGATGAATATGATAACAGTTTTAAAATTTCATTTAAATGCACCAGGGAAATCTACCAATTTGGGGCCATCTCATGCACAACTCAGTAGAATATTTTAAAACTAGGGCAATTTGATTCTAGATAAGTGTTCAGTGAAGAATAAAATGGTGGTGCATAGTAAAACTTCATACAAAAAAGCAAGTCCAGGTAAATTTAAAATAGGCAAAATTTTCTAACTGACCCCACATCTCATTCAGGGACAGTCCCCTTATGTTCTCTTTAGGGCACCCATTATAGCCTCTGGTCTTATAAGCTTCCCATTCATGGTTACCATTTTCCAACTTCACCTCTAAATTTTCAAACTTTCCAGATTCCTCTTGGTCATCAAGGTCATCAAAATTCACAGGCCTCGTATTATTTTCTCCAAGAAGTTCTGGTCATTGAGAGGAGACCTAGTGTACAAATTCTTGCTAAAACATGAATGGGAATAACAGATAAAAATATATTACCATGTTTTAAATACAGTTGGATAGGGACTGATTAATTAATTTTTTTTAAGAAAATCTAGTAATTTAATTTTAAGAAACACTGTTTAAAAGGGGAGAAACACAGGCCGGGTACGGTGACTCATGTCTGTAATCCCAGCACGTTGGGAAGCTGAGGCAGGAAGACCACCTGAGCCCACGGGTTTGAGCACAGCCTTGGCAACTTGGTGAGATTTCATCTCTACAATAAGCCAAAAACTTAACTGGGTGTGGTGGCACGTGCCTGTAGTTCCAGCTACTTGGAAGGCTGAGGTGGAAGGATTGCCTGAGCCCAGCAGGTCGACAATGGGGTGGCCGTGAGCATGCCACTGCACTCCAGCCTGCGTGATGGAGTGAGACTCCAACGAAAAAGAAAAAAAAAGAAAGAAAAAGGGAGAAACACAAATTACTTCTAATCTGTTTATAAAGTAGCAGGTAGGAACAGGAATACTTGGGTGTAGCCAGAAGGGCCGAGGTACTAGAAGACAGACAGTATATTTTCAAAAAAGACTTTGAGATTGAGTAACCAGTAAGTTTACTAGTCATTTAAATAGCTAGTTAAATAATGCAACTAAGTGGGCTTCCAATGTATTATTTTCTCTTTGATAAAATTCACATTTTTATAACTTTCCGTGTTTCTTGACCAGAAGAAGTTAGAAATCTAAAAATCTCTTAAATTCTGAGAAAATTTTCTTACTCTTTCTCATAGGCAGAATAATGGTATCCCAAAGAGATACATAACCTAATCTATGGAACCTGTGGACATTTAGACTATAGAGCAAAGCAATTAAGATTACATATGCAATTCAAATTGCTAATCATCAGACTTTAAAACAGGGCTTTTTCCAGTTTCTCCATGTGGGCCCAAGGTAATCACAAGGGTCTTTATAAGTGGAAGAAGGAGTAAGAAAATAATAAGATATGTCAATAGAAGAAGAGTCAGAAAGTTATATGCTACTGGCTTTGAAAATGAAGGGTCCATGAGCCAAGAACCAGAGAAATGTAGAAAGCCTCTAAAAGCTGAAAAGCTAGGAAAGGTATTCTATCCTAGAACTTCCAGAAACCCAGCCTTGCCTACATCTTAATTTTAGCCCAGTAAAAAACTGGTGTTGGACTTTTAAACTACAGAACTTTAAGATAACAAATTTGTGTTGTTTGAAACTGCTAAGTTTGTGGTAATTTGTTACAGCAACAACAAAATAACAGCACTCTTCAGATCCACAGAGCAAGCATCTTTTATGCCAATAATAGTGCCTATTCCTATCAGCTAAATCACTGCTGGAAGCAATATAAGTATGTACAGAAGATGAGTGAAATTTTAGTAATCTGGGAGCCCTCACTTGACAAGGAAGAGGGATAGTAAGAGACTCGTCAAATAGGATGAAAGAAATTGTTTTCTGGTCCCAGATATTTTTTTATCTAGACCTATATCCACAGACAGTGATATCATATTCTAGGCCTCAATATCTTCTTCTAGATCTCAATTAAACTAGAAAAATCCTTTATTTTATATTTTTACCATGTGCTCAGAAATATTGTAAAAGCCCTAAAGAGTTTTCTCTGAGCCTTTCATGTGAAGCAAAACAGGAAGGAATTAGGACACTGGGCCTAACACTGTCCTCCCTTTCTCCCTCTAAATCTCAGTGTCTCCATTTAAAATATGATTTCTCTCATTGCTCATTGAATGTCTGCTTAAAATTTTGCTTGAATAAAGAATTGATTTACAAAAAAAAAAAGGAAAGATAAATGTTAGAACATTTCTGGATTGGTGTGTTTTTAGGTCTCTTGAAAGTCTAGATTTCAATTCTTCTAATCAATATTATTCAATTCAATGCTTTTTTATTTTTTATTTGTTTTTGAGAGAAACAATATCTGAAAGTTGATGAGGTAAAAAAAGACTGAATTCAAACTTGAAATTTTGGTTTTGAAAAGTTAGTCAAACATCAAAGGTTTAAAACACTTGATATCATAAAATAGGATCACAGGTAACTATAAGGTCATTCTTTTAACTAAAATGATAATTTAAATATTTTAAAAGCAAAAATCTTTTTCTAATAGAGGAGATTTTTTTTCTCTCTCTCTCTTTTTTTTTAACCATAGGAACTAAGAAAGACAGCATGAGGTCAACAGAATGTCACACACACACACACACACACACACACACACACACACACACGCATGCACACACACACACACATACATATATACTTTCAGTTTATTCAAAAGGTAGACAAAAATCTTTCATTATCTCTTGAAATTACACAAAAATATTGTTTAAAAGAGAAAAACAAATTCTGTCATTGCATGAGTGTATTGGTAACATTGAAGCTAATTTTTATTTTTTTATTTGAATAGCTTTAGGTACAAGTGTTAATTGAATGTCAGAGAACTTAGTATTACACTGTTTTTACTTTACATATTTTGAGCATAATATTAAATGGTGTTTGTGAAGAAGATGAATTCCTGTGATAATCCATCAAACAGATATGCCACAATTTTTAACCATTACATTGATTTGTATAAATGTAAAGTGTTCCTCTTTTCATTATTTTAAATGATGCTTAAATCAACAGCCTTGTACATAAATCTTTAACTGCATTTGTTATTTCTGTTGGATTATTTGGTAGAAGGCAATTATTCATTTATTTAGGAAATATTTATAGAAAGTAATGATGCACTAGGAACTATTTTATGATTTGACATATAAGAAAAAACAAAACATAACCATTGCCCTAGTAGTTACATTATAACATAATAAATACATAATTTAATGTTAGCAATGACTATTGCTTTTAAAATAATTAAAGAAGATAAGGTAATAGAGATAATGATAAAATAATATGAAGTTTTGAAATCTGTGATACGTATTGATTAGAGAAATTCACATTCCACATCTACAATAAAACCAATATATATTTGCATCTCACACTCTATACTTCTACTAGTATATATTAAATGATTAAACAATGTTCAAGACTGATTTAAATATGAACATCATACAGAAGACAATAATCTACACTCAGAATTCCATAACGAACAAAGAATTGTTCTAGTTCTCATGGGTTTTAATATTTTGAGAATTACCTTTTGTTCTAGTTGTTACCAATATTTCATTAGAGTTTTTCTTTTTTAAAAAATTTTGTAATTGTCTTTGATGTTTAGACGTTACAGATGCATATGGAATAAACTCTATCAATATTTTTGATTACTCTATCTGTAATTTTCCTATTATTCTTCCCTTCCACCTCTTCCTTCCAATTATACTACTTTTCTTATTCTTTCAATGCACCAGGCCATGAATTCACATAAGGCCCTTTGCATCCACTGTTTCCTTCACATCAAAAGTCTCCCAGTCATCTGCAGGGTTTATCTCTTAGTTCTTTCTAGTCTTTGTTCAAATATCACCTTCCCCATGAAGTTTAGTACGGGTAGTCTATTTTCAACTCTGAAACTATTCACATCCTACATTTTCTGCCCTTCCTTTCAATATTATTTATCATGCAATTTTATAGAGTACAAATATATGTATGTGTGTATGTGTGTATGTGTGTGTATATATGTGTGTGTGTATATATATATATATATATATATATATATATGCTGTTTGTCTTTTTCTCCCCCCAATCAAATTGAGCTCTATGAAGGCAAGTATTTGTGCAGTTTTGTTCACCTCTGTATCTCAGCATCTCTCTCTCTCTATATATATATATATATATATATTTGTTGAATAAATTATTGAAGTTTCTTCCTATCTTGAGGTATGTAAACATTCATTTATATTTTATATTAATTTTTATTTTGATCTTTTAAGTAATCAATTATTCATTTTGATGTAAAGAGTTACATAAAAGTTTCATATTTCTTCAACTGTGTAGTTTGCCAATTTTACAACATAAATTGCTGATAAACTTTCCTTTCTCTACTGATTTGTGAATGCAGATTAATCAACAAGAACATTCTTATATAAACAAGGTTCTGTCTCTGAGAAAATCAAACTTTCAAAATATTTTAACTACTAAACGATAAAGTAGAAATTAATAACTGGTCTACAATGTGTACAGGCAATATAAGTAAAACTATAATGTATGCATATTTGTATGTATTTGTGTGTATATCTCTTTCCTATACCTCTTCTAACACATACTAGTTCCTTTTAGTGGACATGCCCCATAACATGTAATATCTTCAGATGCTACTTTTTCAGGAAATTTTATATAGGCACAAAAAGTAAAACCATTAACACACATTTGAACAGAAGGCATTAATTAAATTATTTTGTGCCACCAATCACTACTGTGTTGACTTTTATGGTTGTTGTGATTTTTTTTTCCTCTAGAAGTGAAATTGATGTTGAAACATACACGGGGGACCTCCCCACCACCGCAAATGAAATTAATTTTTAGAGGGCAGGGCCCTTGAAGTATAGGCTTCCCTAGGATGGGTATGTGTTCTAGGATCCCGTTGACATCAGTGTGCCAGTTAATGTTGTGAGAGAATGCATATGGCTTCAGTGAATTTTTTTGGAGATTCTTTGAAGTGTTTGCCCATTTTATGATGAATGATTTACCAGTGCACCTGTCCACATTAGGCTGAGCATTCAGCAGTTTTTGATCCAAAGGGCATAATGCCCATTCCCCACCCTCCCTATTCACCAGATTTCACTCCAAGCGACTGTTTGTTTTTAACAGATTGTTTAAAAAGTCTTTAAAAGGAAATGGTTTGCAGATGTGGATGAGGTGAAAGATAAAACAGCAGAAGCAGTTTAAATCATCAACACTGATACGATTAGAATCTGTTTTGAGAAGTGGAAAAAGTTTTTCAATAGGTGTATTGCATTAAATGAAGAGCACTTTGACGGTGGCTGAAGTTTAAAGACTAAATACACAATTTTTAATAACTAAATTTTGTTTTGGGGAAATTATTTCAATGGCTCTTTGTTATAATCAGATATAGGATATAATCTGATTATCTGATTTCCAAAAATTTATAGAATGAGCAGAAATTCCCTTAAAATTGCTAATTGTTAAGATATTAAGTGAAATAAGTGATTTTACTGCAGCACTCTTATGTACGTAAAATCAAATGCATAGGCCCTACATAATGAGCATGGATTTTACTTTGATACAGAATTTAAAAGCAGAAAAGAAAAAAAAAAGTTGGGTGTAAGTCTCAGTAGACAATCTTTAGAATAAACACACAGATATACTTATCTATAAAGGAAGAGAGCTTTTCTGAAGCTATTACATTTCTTCTGGCTAAATTTTCTTTTATCAGAGAATGTTTACTCATTCACTGATTCCCTCTCCATTTTAAAAGAGAAACTGATGGAAACTGTGGACCGAAGAGCAAATCTGGGCCATCTTGTTAGGGGTTGGAGTTTACACTTGGAAAAACGAAAAGATTAGCCTTTTCTTGTTGTCTTACATACAGTCTTTCTTATTTAGATTATCTTCCCTTTTGATGTCTTAATTTTACTGATATGAAAAGTCTGTCTTGTACTTCATTCCTCTGTGGAATCAAGGGCACTGCTATTACCTGGCCACACAGGACTGGAGGTGGAGTTCAAGGAAAATGGGCTACAGAACAAATGACTAATTTGAATGTGTACGTGGGAATTAACATACCACCAAACCCAGTCTACCGAAGGAAATAGCATTCAGGGAATCATGGTCCAGCTATCGATAAAAATAGTGTTTGCTTCCTACTTTTATTAATTGGAGGTGAAAATTGATATAGGTATGGCAACGGCTACAATGGCTATCCTTTTTTTCTTTTTTTTTGAGTTGGAGTCTCACTCTGTCACCCAGACTGGAGTGCAGTGGCCCCTCCTGGCCACCGCAGCCTCGACCTGCTGGGCTCCGGCGATCCATCCGCCTCAGCCTTCCAAGTAGCTGGAACACAGGCGCGCGCTACCACGCCTGGCTAATTTTTGATTTATTGTAGAGATGAGGTCTCACCAAGTTGCCCAGGCGGGTCTCGAACCCGCGGACTCAGGCAATCCACTCATCTCAGCCTCCCAAAAGTGCGGGATTACAGGCTGAGCCACCAAGCCCGGCTACAATGGCTCTCTTTAACAAAAATCTAAGTATTCAAGATTCCATCTTGTTTTCCCTTGCGTTCATCACATCTAATAATATATCTAATTTACCAGAGAGGAATAACAAACTTGTCATAATAAAACATTCTTTATAAAGCATACCATTATGTAAACAGTCATGAGGAAATTCAGAAAATTAAAACTAATTCTTTTTTTTCATTTATGCCCAATGGAGTTGGCTGCAAAAATAATTATTTCTTACACATAAGCACTTACTCTTATTTTAGCTATGAAGATAAAATTTGAGATGTCACAGGTGTTATATGACCCTATCTCTTTCCTCTATGACTCATGAGTTTGAATTTCAGAAAGCTAAGTTTTCTCTAAATACAGAATGAAGGTGATTGCACTATTAGGCATTGCCTACTCTGCACTGGGTAGACAACTAAAATTCAGTGCCAAGCTTGCCTTATCATTTCAAGTTCTCAGAGTATGCGGGCTGCTTTCAAACTCCAAGGAGCAATGACAGCAGAGTTGTCTAAATAATCACCTCCTTTCTGAAATTTGAACAATCTAAGAATGCCCATCTTAGTTAAGTGTGTTGATTGTCTTCATCAGAATGTTCTCTTCCCCAAATTCAGTACAATTAAATGTGTAGCTTTCAGATTTCTTCAAATTTCCCTGTTTCAAAATTTGTAACACACCTTTTGCACAACTTCAATTAATTTGGTAGAAGATGCTTTTTTATAATTATTGGACTCTATTATTTTATACATCTAGTATTGCCAAATAATGTGCTATTGGTAAAAAAAAACAAAAACGTAAATCTTGTACAACCTTCACAGTCCTTAAGACAGTGCTATCAGGATGTGTCCAATAAACACTTGCTTACTTGAAATGAACAGATTTAAAAATCAGACTGACTTTTAAAGATTTGATTAGATGACACTTTCATTAACCGAGTGAAAATATAAAAAGACCATCATTTTAAATAAAATTATTCCTTTCTGGGAAGACTCTCTAAATAACTGACATGTAGCCTGTAACTTTGAATCATATTAACTTTGCCAATTATCACATATTTAATTTTTTGTATCTTTGCCATATTATGAAAAGTTACCACGGAGATAAGCCACATGGATTGTCTCATATTGAAAATTATTTTTTTTCCATAAAATAGAACAATTTGAGCCGGGCTCGGTGGCTCAGCCTGTAATCCCGCACCTTTGGGAGGCTGAGGTGAGTGGATTGCCTGTGCCCGCGGGTTCGAGACCCGCCTGGGCAGCGAGACCTCATCTCTACAATAAATCAAAAAATCAGCTGGGCGTGGTAACGCATGCCTGTAATTCTGGCTACTCAGAAGGGTGAGGCGGAAGGGTGAGGCGGAAGGATCGCCGGAGCCCAGCAGGTTGAGGTTGCGGTGGCCGGGAGCGGCCACTGCACTCCAGTCTGGGTGACTGAGTGACTCCAACTCAAAAAAAAACAAAAAAAAAATATAGAACAATTTACAGTACTATGGATGGGTCAGATAGAAACTAAAATATGTCCACTTCCGATGAAAATGTTCATTTTTGTTCTCAGACCAATGCACTGTTTCACCCTATTTCGTTTTTTTAACTCTGATTGCATAGTTTATGGTGCTTATTATCTAAGTTATTTTTCAAGTGATCATTTTGACACATCATTAAACAAAATAACCAAGAGACTAAAATTGTGTGTGTGCGTGTGTGCGTATGTATGTGAGAGAGAGAGATGGAAAGAAACTAACCATTGTAAGACACTTTAAATACTTATTTTATGTTTCAAAATTCTCTCTTAAAGACTATTTTTTAGAATTTATCTATGTGATAGACAACGATCTTTAATATCTGTGAAACAAAAGCAAAGTGTTTTTCCAAGGACATAGACTTTACTTGGCACTAATTCGTCTTGTATTCATACACACGGTAGCATACAAACCTGCTGAGTGCTTTTATTCACCCTGTAAACCTGACAGATGTGATCCCAGTGAGGTTCCACCGTCTTACACAGCTGAGTAGGGCCCATATGTTATTGAAAAGAGAAAAAGAAAATAAGAAGATTAATTCAGTTGTCAATGTAAGTAATTGGGGATGTGTTGCCACCCTCCACAGTCTGCATGAAAGTTAGCCATTTTCTTAATTATTTATAAAACACAGAATTGGGCTCACCACCACCAATATATTTTTCACAGTGTGTTTACCCCTATGGCTCTTCACATTCCATTCCGGTGGATTGATGAAAGCACATACTGCTGTCTTAATTGTATAACCCGAAGAGTTTGCTGGATTTATGGACAGATAATGGACAGATCTAGAGTTCAAGGTAAAAGTAAAGAAATACTTAAATCTCTAACAGTCTGCTTGTTTCTTTTTGCCAGAAACCACAACTGGGAGGAATTGTGAGGGCTATATTTTCAGTTCTATGCCTATCGGCCTAGAGAAGCAGTTTTAGCAAGTCTGCCTTTGTTCTGAGAATCTATATCAAAGTTAGATTATATCTGTCAGCTTGATTTATAAATTGTGCAGGCTACACAGATATGGATAAGGCATTGATTTTTATTATGACCACATTTTCTTTCTGATGGATAAATGATGCAGCAATTTGAAATGAGACTCACTAGTAAAGAACTTAAAGGTAATCTACTTTATGAAGCTTATTTGAATATGAGGCATTTTATTCATAGCAAATCAGTCTACCATCTTCCACACGTTTTACATAGAGTTGGAAATTAGCACAGAATGCTATAAAAAGTAGATAAGTTACAAATAGAAATGCAAATTAGGTGCCAACATTTTGTAATGGTAAAATAGCTACCTGGAATTATTCTATTAAATCTGGCTCTTTTTAAAATTTTAAACAATTGCATTATTTGTCAAAGTATATGCTTTGCTTCATTTTAAAATAAAATATTATTCCCCAATATTTGGTAAATGAATTTTCTGAAGAAGTGAAAATTGCAAAATTATAATTTGTTAAGATGTAAGATAATACATAAATTAATTGTTATTGCATTGTATTATTTTTAAATATCTAGTGTAGCTGTGTGTATGCATTTGCATATATAGTGAATAGATAATATGTGCATGTGTATATATCTATATAACAAACATGTATTATTATTATACAAGTATATATAATACATACAGATGTGGTGAGCAAGGTTACATTCAAGTTTTAAAACTGCTCTACTGAGTTGAAGAGCCAATTTATTTTTTTTTAAGTTACACAAGCTACTTTCAAAAGATTTGTAATGGTGATTTTGTTTATAATACATTCATCAGATAGAGACTTACAATAGAGTTAACATGTTGTCCATCACAAAAACAGAAAAATTAACATAACCCTGTAAGTAATGCCATGTGATTAAAAGAATCATATTGAAAATCAGCTGCTCTGCTGTTTTTAACTATTATAACAAACCTAAAAGTCTGAAATTTCCAAATGATTACAAACAAGTTAATAAATTGGACTAGACATATTATCCTCAAAAGGGGCCAATTTAGAAACCATAAGTAAACAAATCTTCTATCTAGACATACTGGATCATATGACTTCATATTTTTACCAACGAGAGTCAAAGCATCTTGTAATCTTTAGTCCAATGGGACCATCTATACCATATTATTCAGTTACATGTCAGTACTTGGATTCTTGTCAATGCATTACTACCATAAGGTTTCCTAGCATGTGCATGAATGCCTTAAGTAATGGGCTGCCCACTGCCCTCTGAGGAAACATACTTCATTCTGAAATAAATTTAGGCAGGGCACAATGGCTCAAGACTGCAATCCCAGCACTTTGGGAGGCTGAGGTGAGAGGACTGCTTTAGCCTAGGAGTTCGAGACCAGCTTGGGCAACATAGCGAGGCTTCGTTTCTATAATTAAATAAACAATAAAAATAAATTTTTAAAAAGAGATTTAATAGTAGAGAATAGATATTTCTACTAGCCAAAGTACATATTTCTTTAAATTTCATCTACTGGTCATCTTTGTATATCTTTAATAATATATATTGATAAGGTCATAACTACATACAATTAATTAACTGATCTGTTTTAGTTTAATATGCACATTTGAGTTTATCTAATTCGGAACATTACTTGTAGTTGATAGAACTAACTATTCTATAAACTTGTTTAAGACCATTTAAAATTTGTCAAAGTTCTCCTCACATGATAAATCTGCTTACATGTGTGTAGAAAAAGTTGTATGCTGTACAGTGGTGCATCAGTAAATTAATGAAAAGTGATTTTCTCCTCATCTGATGTTAAACATATGAGACATTCAAACAGAATGCATCCTTAAAATGTATAGAATTTTGAGTTTTTTAGATATTATTTGGAGCTTTAATTTTTTTTTTTTTTTTTTTTACCGTTGGGATTCAGAGATAAGTCTCTGATTTTTGTACTGGAATAAATAAGAAGGACAGGATACATTCTGAGAAGCAATCCTTCCTACATCTGGCCTTGATATTTAATTATTGGGTAAAGCCTGTTAGACAATATGTTCATTTCCTTAGGTTAAGTTCTCTTTCAGGAAGTTTCTAAGTGCTTCAGTTGAATAGAATCCTGGAGGACTCGTGCCTTAACTGTAGCAAAGGACTCAATTTAGATTTAGACAATGTTTGTATACATACGTATACACACACACACACACACACACACACACACACACACACACGCACACACACACACATCAAAATAGGAAGAGGCTGAGTTAAGAGGTCTGTGGAATTCACTGCAAATAAGCTCCCTCTTAATAATGAAGATATTAATCAACACCATGTTAATGGCAATGAAAAAGAGACAACTAATTCACATCATAAATTAGTCTAGAGTTTATCAGACAATGTTGCATTTCTTAGATTGTATGTGGCTAGCTGTGGACAATTTGCAGCAGCTTACATCTTTTTCATTCCTTTGAAGTAGGCTAAATAATTTAGAAATTATAAGTTCTTTGCACGTTTGGAATAGCCAAGAATTAACTGTATTAGATCAATTTCAGGTATTTGCTTTTTAACTTTTACAATGAATGTTATCAGAACTTATCAGAGATTACTACATTATTAGAAGCTTTTCTTCCTCTAGGAAAGTCAATAGTTGCTTTCTTAAAAGCTTCTTGAAAAAATTAGCACTTTTTATTTGGATATGATTTCTGACAAATATAATACCTTCTATGACTTATGAGCAACTGATGAATTTATTTAAATGTCAAATATGAAAATCTTTTTTCTTTATATAACATGTAACCAATTGATGTTTTGTAAAATAATGAGATAATAATTTACTTATTTAGCCTAATTTGGTGGCTGATTCATAAATTTAAATTTTTATGGCAAGTTTTTCTTTAAATTTTGGGTATCTTTTTGTTGTTGTTGTTGTTTCTGCTAATAATGGTTATGCTTATTTCTCTGAGGTTCAGATTAAGTAATAGTCTCTAATTATGATTTTCAACATCTTTGCACATTTTGGGGAATTGGACTTCATTCATAAGAAAGTTTTTGAAATCCCCAAAATTTTCAAAGGAGGGGTGTTTCATTTTCTTTCCTTCTAAGTCAATATTTTCCAAAGAAATATCAGAAGAGCACTAGTTCTTCTAGATGCTCCTTGAAAGGTGACTTGGGGAGTAAAAATGTTTGAGAAATGATACAAACTTCAGTTCCTCTTGGAGAGCTGCAATGAATATTTAAATTACAGTTACTTCCTGAATGTAAAATATGCATTAATCACCTGGCTTTTCTTAAATGCATTTCACTCTGACTCTCCCTTTCCCCCACCAATTTTTTTTTTTCCCTTTTAAATTAAGCCTATTAACATTTTACCACTCCTTGGAATGTGTTTTGGAAATTCCTGATATACATTACTGTGTTGAAATTTGTCAAAAAAAATTGCAATTAAAATAGGTTTTCAGAAGACTGAAAATAGGAGAAACTGTGCCTTATGGGCCTGTTAATTCTCCCAAAAATCTGTTCTAGAAACAATAAATATGTTAAAGCATATAAAACAGTGCTATGCACGCATCAGGCTTTCTAAAATAATAGCAATTATTATTATTGTTTATATTATAACCAGTATTGTAAAGCTTAAAGATATATAAGTTCTCTTTCAAATAACCAGAGAGTCAAATATCTCAAAAATTTCCCTAATGGTTGCAGCCTCTTACTGTTGGAAAGTGACCAGTGAGAGATGTGAGTTGTAATTTAATTGTCTTAAAAAAGTTTTAAACGATTTCCATCTTGAGAGATAATTATATGAATTCTTCATATAATAACTGAGAGTGGATCTACATTTCCTTTATTTTTTTGCATTTAAAATATTTTCCTCTTCATTATCTTTTGTCTTTTGCCTTTATTGTGTTTTTTCATGAAATTTTTTCAAATGAATCAAACTTTTTCTTGCTTGAATCTGGATTTTGAGTGGTAATCAGAAATGTTTCCCCTATCATCAGTTTATAAATTAATTCATTTATGTTCTATTCTAGTATTTATATGATTTCATCTGATATATTTAGAAATCTTATTCATTTGGAATTTTTTGCTATGTGAGGTATGAATTAAATTCTATCTATTTCCACATAGCCCTCTAATTGTCTAATACTTTTTATGAAAAAGTCCATATTTTGCCCAATGACTTGAAATGCCACTTTTGTAATATGCTAAATGTTCATTTGTATTTGTATTCATTTTTCCTCATATCAATTTTAGACTTTTTTATGAAGTATTTTATTTTTTTTCTGTGCTGTTATAAGTTGAGTATACTCCTCCAACATTTAAGTTGATCTTATCTATATATCAAGATTATTGACTTTTGTCTGTTCATTTTATATTTCACCTCCTTGATGAAATGTTACTCTTACCATAGATTCTCTAGGGCAGGAGTCAGCACATTTGTTCTTAAAAAGACAGGAAAGATTTTAGGACTTGTTGGCAATACAGTCTCTGCCATAACTAGTCAACTCTATTGTGTAGTGCAAAAACTCTATATTTTTCTATATCAGCAATAACAATGTAATTCTTTTTAGGCAGGAATGAGTGATTGAGTTGGCCTGCTTAATTTACCAGAGACACTTTCCCCTTGTTATAGATAAGATGTTGGCAAGGGATTGCCGTATCTTCTGACTTTGAATTTCTCTTTAGTTTCAATAGAAACTTAAGTTTCCTTCTTTTCCTTCTCCATTCACTTCATCCTTCCTCTTTCCCTGAAGTAGGACCTTAAACCAGCCAAAATATCAAGGTCTTTTTTGCCTTGCCCGTAACCATTCCCTTGACCCCACTAGTCTTAGATTTCTTCCAACTTTTCCCATCAGAAAGTGCTTCTCTCTTCTTGGCTGTGATTTTCCTCGAGTTCTACCACTTTTAGGCCTCTGCAGCTCTTTTCTTTTTCATCAATTGTCTCTGCCTAACCCTACAATCCAACATACAAGTCAGAGTTGGCCCGTAGTTGAGTTATTTATTCCCCTAGCTCTATGTCAATTCAACTTTGTAGCATTCTTGTTCCACCAATTATTTTTTAGGTCTGGTTACAGTCCATTATATTTGTTACTTGCTGATATGTATGATTTTTGGAAAATTTAGTTGGCTGCTATCATACTAAGGAAACATGGATGTCCTCTTTTTATTGTTTATAGAGTTTATTGCAATACAGTTTATATATATATATTTTTATTTTTCTTATGAGATGTTTATTTTAAGGTGTAAACTTCAATGTAAACATACATATTTAAAAATGTAGGTGAGTCTGAGCAAATACGAACATGAAACATTCTAAGAAACAGCAATTGACATTGACAGCAATCTGTATACTCTACTGGCATCTGAAGCAACTTTTGATAATTACATAAATTATGCTTGACCAGGACTATAGAACTTTTAGAGTAGAATATTAAGATGGACAGAACATAATATCATTTGTTCTTAGCTTTGGCTAACCTTGTTTGAAGTTTTTATTTGTAGGGATAATAATCTATAAACCAAAAATACTCCTTGATTTGGAATCATAAGACCTGGATTTTAATTAATATTCAGACCGCTAGCTATGTGGCCTTTCACAATCATGAGTTTTGGCATTCCTAGTATAAAATTATTGGCTTGCTGTGGAGGGATGATGAAATTCAACTCTAAGTATCTAAGATTCTATCTTGTTTTTGATAGCATGTGCGCTACAGTTTTTTCTTTTCATTGATCCTGAATTGGACATTCACCTGCAAATGACCTCAGATCCTTTTTCTCTTGACAGAATGACAGAACTCTGAATATCTCTGCAGTCATCCATCTAAGACTAGGTCACAGAACAGAATGTACTGAGGTGAACAGTGGTTCAATACCTGAGGCCATGACTTGCAAGATCTTGATTGCTTGCTTTTGCAATCATTCTATCTCAATCTCACCTCTCTCTATTTCTTTCTCTCTTATTTTTCACTCTCTCATTCTCTCCATTTCTATTTGTCTTTTTTCCTCTCTTATGTGAAAACAAATTCAAAGGAAGACAGAAACAAGTACAATTTTTCTGCTACATTATTTAAACATCTACTGAGAATTTGGTGAAGGCCACTGCAGAGGTTAAATCACAATCCTTTTGCCTGCCTGCCTCTAACTAATTGAATCATCAGTTAACCCCATTTGCTTAAATTGGTATCTTTGAAGGCAAATTATTTTTATGTATCGGTTGCCAGGTTTCCATTTTATGACTATCGCCTTCATTTCTGAAATTCATATAAATTAAATATCGAACACTAATAATTATTAAGAATCATGAAAATATTGGAAGAAGTGATAGTTGATTCTTCACTTTAATCCCATTGAAAATGAAAGACATATTTCAAGCAAGGGCACCTCTCATTTTTTTTTCTATAGGACTATATACACAAGAAGCAATATATTTTTAGCTTGTGTAATATTTTCATTCTAATTCAGAGTTAAATGAAAATATTTCTATGAGATTTATAAATGAATAGGCTTCCTTAAACAAAAAGAAATTGTTAATTATGTCTGCTTCGTATAGAAGCATTAGGTTCCTGACATGCCTTAATTAAAGCATTTAGTGTCACATTCTTTCTCTTAAAAAGGCAAAAGCGGAATGTGCCAAATAAGATATATCTAAGCACCAAATATTTTATAACTACTAACTTGACTTAGTTATTTTGTAAAAAAGAAAAATCAGTCTTTTGGACAGGGAGACTAAATGTTAGAAACAAAAATTTAAACATTATGTCCCCATCAAAGCAAAAATAAAAAGTGCTGAACAAAATAAATACTATAAAAGAAAATCACAAAAGGTAATTATTCCAATAATACACTCACAGCTAAAGTATTTCTTCTTCAAAATAATATACCCATATGCAAACACATAGATACATACACATATATACAATAATAATAGCAATGCAAGTTTTTTCTTATTCTCATTCTCCAAATATTCTGAACTACACATTTAGATTTACAAGTAAACAAAATCAATAAATTCAGTTTAAAAATATTTCATTAAAACTACAGTTTAATTTTGATGGAATCAATTCCCTTCTTGCATTGAATCTTCCATTTAGAGATAGTCTCTCATAGTATAATAAGAGATTCTCATTTGTTATTATTTTAGTTATATCAGAAATAGTCTTAGGTTTCATTGTAAAGATCATACACATATAATGTTAAAATTTAGAAGTTATTTAATATTGCTCTTTGCCAATTATTCAGCCAATTTGTTTTCATATTATAATATCTAGGAGAGTTATGTTTTTCCTGTAACTTTTGTATCATCATCTTTACAAATTATCTTATTAAGTCTGTTGGTTTTCCCTTTCTTTTCTTGAGTTTTTCAGGTTGTAAAATATATCATATTTAAATAAAGATATACCTCTTTTTTCCATATTAACTCATATTATCTAATTTGCTGGTTTTATTGCATCGGATATAACAGTTTTGTAAATGGGCTGATAATAGAAATCCTTACTTAGTCTCAACACTCAGAGGATCATTAAAACAGAGGTATTTAACTCAAGTTTGATGGACATTTAAAAGCATCCATGTAACTTTGGATATTACATAAAGATGTTGTCTGTATGTACAAGTATAAAGATGTCTAATAATCAGTAATGACAAATTCTCAAAAATGTGACCTAAATGATCAAAGACTGTTTCTCTTATTAAATAAAACACTACTGTTTAGATAAGTATCATTCATTACATTAAGGAAAAAATATTATATTTTTAAATATTTTTTAATACTTTATTTCCTCTCAGTTTTCTTAATTTTTGCTATGCTTCGCCTTGCTTTGGTTTTCAATTCAAAATGCTCAGTGGCTCAGCCTGTAATCCCGCGCCTTTAGGAGGCTGAGATGAGTGGATTGCCTGAGACCAAGGGTTCGAGACCCGCCTGGGCAGGCGAGACCTCATCTCTACAATAAAATAAAATAAAAATCAGCCGGCGTGGTAGCGCGCGCCTGTAATTCCGGCTAACTTGGAAGGCTGGGGCGGATCGCCGGAGCCCAGCAAGTCGAGGCTGCGGTAGCCGGGAGCGGCCACTGCACTCCAGTCTGGGCGACAGGGTGAGACTCCAACTCAGAAAACAAACAAAAAAAAATGCTCATTTTCCCCAAATGCTTTTCATCTTAGCATTTCATGTGATAAATTACGTTGAACGGGTTTTTTTGTTGTTTGTGTTTTGCTTTTGTTTTTTTTTTTTTGAGTTGGAGTCTCACTCTGTCGCCCAGACTGGAGGGCCGTGGCCACTCCCGGCCAGCAGCCTCGACCTGCTGGGCACCGGCGATCTTTCCGCCTCAGCCTTCCGAGTAGCCAGAATTACAGGCATGTGCTACCACGCCGGGCTGATTTGTGATTTACTGTGGAGATGAGGTCTCGCCAACTTGCCCAGGCGGGTCTCGAACCCTCTGGCTCAATTCACTCACCTCAGTCTCCCAAGGCGCGGGCTTACAGGCTGAGCCACCGAGCCCGGCTTTGAACAGTTTTTTAAAAAACCTTAGAACTGGCTTCTATTTGTGACAGTGTACTATTATCTACTTTCTAGGTTTTTGTTTTTTTTTTTTTAAGGGGGGGTGCTCTATTGTCAGTTTTATTCTTTTGAGCCATTTCTAAGTTCTTCAAATTAATTGAAAGGTTTTCTTTTTATGTTCTAGAAAGGCTTATAAACAAAAATATTATTTATTCATTTGTTGAAAGTTTATATGTATTTTTTATAAACTTCCACAGGCTGTCAATAAGTTTTAGTTTTTTTAAAAGTATATTTTTGCCAAACGTTTCTTTCTGTTTATCAGTCAAAGTCCTGAATTTGCTGTTGTTGTTCATTCAGTTAGCATATATTGAGTACAAAGTAGTAGGCAATAAGAAAAAATGTATAAATACGAGAGTGTCACTACATTTTACAGTCTAATAGGGAAAGATCTTACTTATCAAGACATCATGCAAGTACTCCTTTAATGTGTTTATTTCTAGAAGTAATCATACTTATTAGAGGAGGTTTTGGAGTAGAGTTTTTCTTGTATTTAAAATAAAAATAATACATCCTAGTGGGAAAATAATAGAATATAGAAAATTAAAAAGAAGAAAATCAGTCATACCCAGAGAGAGCCACTATTAACATGTTGGCATTTTTGTATCAAGTATTTTATGTGTCCATGTTTTATGATCATATCATACACACAATTTTATATAATGCAGTTCTACTTACCATTATATTGCAAGCATTTTTTCTTGTTACAAAAAACATTTTGAAGGTCAAATTACTATATAAAATTACATCCTATATGTGTACAATAATTTTCTTGTAAATGCTCTATTGGACATTTAAGTTGTTTGTGTTTTTTTTCACTGTGATGAACAAATGTTTATTCACAAATGTTTATCTACTTTTAAAATTACTTTTTTTTCCTTGGTTGAAATTATTTATCTTTGAGAACTTTGAAGAATGGGCTTAAAAATAATTTTCAGAACAAATTATAAGGAATGAGACTACTGGGTTAAAAGTTTCAGCATTTTAAAAACTTTTGGTGTAGATCTTTCCTCCCACATTCACAAAGTAGCCTGGTCCTGGAATCTTTAAGGCCATGGTAAAGAGAGAAAATTTTACCCACCTGCCAGCAAAGGGGAAACAGCTTGATCCGGTAGCAGCTCTGATTAAAGGGATGACATTGGAAGACAAGATACTCAGAGAGAACGGTAGGAAACAGTCTAAGCAAGAGAAGAAACAGATTGAAATTGGGACAAGAGCTTGGAAAATTGGCCTGTGCAAGACAGTTGGGACAGGACTCTTGCCTGATAGCTGTGAAGTAGGGATTCCTTTCTACTTTCCAGTTTGGGAGACAGGGTAGACGGTAGAGCCAATAACCAGAATTGAAAAAGCTCCCTCCCAAAGAGTTTTATTTAGAACCCTTCATTTCTAGCAGCTAGCACTTCCCTTGGTCAGATAGTTTTCAGAAACCACTGTAATATTTCTGGTCTCTGCCTTCCAATAACTGACTAGTTGGCCATTAGTAGAATCAAGACGGTGGCCCTCCAAGCTCTAGCATGTATCTTAAAATCAATTCTGGTAATTTATACTTCTCTGGATAATGATTCTATTCCCATGGAATTTAATTGAATCCACAAAATACAATATACTCTATATCACTGTTTTT
Source organism: Carlito syrichta (assembly GCF_000164805.1). Classification (NCBI taxonomy): domain Eukaryota; kingdom Metazoa; phylum Chordata; class Mammalia; order Primates; family Tarsiidae; genus Carlito; species Carlito syrichta. The sequence continues at coordinate 536,139 of NW_007249736.1, read as the reverse complement.
ATTTCTTATCTATTTCTCATTTGAAGTAGGGGCATAGAGAGTGATCTCATTTCCCCCATGCCATTTTGTTATTAAAATGTAATAATTAAAAAGTAAAGTAATTGTTATTTTTAAAAATTAAGTAAAATTGATATTAGAACCCAGGTCACTCCTACACAAAATAATAATATCCCTTATACATAAACCCAAAACCACACACATTCACAGAATCATACAGAAGATATTGATTTCTTACATAGAAAAGTCAACTCAGTTTAAACTTCTCTAACTCAGACTCCAAACCAGAGCATTGAATACTAAGTGTTATGAAGAAAGGATTTTATATTAAGAATTTGATTTTAAACCAAGTTGTGGTTTATGGGTAATATTTTATCAAAAAGATATTCAGTGAATAAATACATATTCAACTGAAGACCACTCTCACCAATCAAGGACTTTACTAAAGGGAGTCTTAGCATATTTATAGCTTAAAATATAGTTAGCCAAGTTTGCAATCATTCACAATTCAAATTTATATAAATTATAGTGTAGAATAGAATATTGTACAAATATAATATTTTAAAGACATAAGAATATGAACAAATAACAATATGTGCTGGAACAAAAATGAGAGAGAAGATAGAAAAAACACACTTTTATATTAAAATAAAATGTTTGGTACTTTTATTTTTCCATCTTAAATAACAGGAACTAGAGAAGTTCTATTTTACTTTTCATGATAGATTTTAGAAAAAAAAAAGTTTAATTTTTTTTCTAAAAAATAACACCAGGATAATTTAAAACAGACTGTTAAGATTGCTAAAACAAGCCGGGCTCGGTGGCTCAGCCTGTAATCCTGCACCTTGGGAAGCTGAGGTGAGTGGATTGCCTGAGCTTGCAGGTTCAAGACCCGCCTGGGCAATTTGGAGAGACCTCATCTCTACAAAAATAAAAAAAAAAAATTAGCCGGGCGTGGCAGCGCACGCCTGTAGTTCCGGCTACTTGGATGGCTGAGGCGGAAGGATCGCCGGAGCCCAGCAGGTCGAGGCTGCGGTGACCGGGAGCGGCCACTGCACTCCAGTCTGGGTGACAGAGTAAGACTCCAACTCAAAAAAAAAAAAAAAAAAAAAAAATACTAAAACAAATTCAATATCTGTGAGGATAAAAAAAAAAGGACATATAAAGGAAAAAGAGAGCAAGAATACTCTTTTTAAAATAAAAAGTTTAGCAAGCCTCTCATCTAAAAAAATCATATTCTTAGATAATAGCAAAAATTCCGAATATATATTATCATTATAAATTAAGTGAAAAAAAACTTTCACTAAGACAATAGGAAAAGAAAAACTTGACAGCCTATTTGTGAATAGCAAATTCTGTGAATTGTTGAATGTTTGAAAACATTTTATTTTTGCCCTCACACTTGATTGCTAATTAGGCTCTACAGAATTACTGGTTCAAAATAATCCATTTTTTAATGGCATATGCTAATTTTACATATTTATGGAATACAAAGTGATATTTTAGTACACACAATGTATGCTGATCAGATCAGCATAATTAGCTTATACATCATATCAAAAATTCATCATTTCTTTGTGTTAGGAACATTCTTTTTAGCTCTTTGAAGCTATATATGAATGCTATATATGTTGTTCACTGTAGTCATCCTACAGTGTAATAGAACACTATAAGAGAGAACACTATAATTTATTCCGACTATCTAACTGCAACTATGTGTTTTTTAAGAAATCTTTCCTTATCCTTCTCTGCTCTCTACCCTTCCCAGCCTCTAGATCCTCTATTCTACTTTCTCAAACTGATTATTTTAAGGATGATAAAGATGATACTCATGTCTTCATGTCACTAATGAAAAATCAAATACCAATTAGATTCTCATTCACCTATTAATAGGTTGTTGCTACTTTTGCTGTAGTTGTGGTTGTGACTGTGGTTTTCCCCTATGAAAAATTAATTTAATTACTTCTCTAATCACAGGCTTATTTTCACACACCAGACTCCAGGTCCCAGGGATCTAATCAATTTGCAGCACTTGACTTCCTACAGCCCCACATACTTTTTTTTAAATGTACATTTTTGGTTGGAGGCATTCCTCAGAGATATTGCAAGTTTGGTTCCAGACCACATTCATACAAGTGAATATCATGATAAAGTGAGTCACACGAATTTTTTGGTTTCCCAATGCAAGTAAGTTATGTTTATACTTTAGTATATGAAATGTGCAATAGTATTATGTCTAAATAAACAACAAAAATACATTAATTAAAAAGCATTGCTAAAAATGAGCCATTCGTAGTGATCTTTTTGCTGGTGGAATGATATTGATGGCCGCGGACTAATAATGGTGGTGGTGGCTAAAGGTTATAGTGTCTGTGGTAGTTTCTTCAAATAGACAATGATGTGTTCCTCATCAATTGACACCTTTTACAAAAAAATTATTTGTAGCATGGGATGCTGTTGATATCATTTCATCCACAGTAGAGCTTCTTTCAAAATTGGATTCAGTTCTCTCCAATCTGCCACTGCTTTATCACTAAATCCTTTGTTGTTATTTACATAATGTTCACAGCATCTTCACCAGGAGTAGATTCCATCAAGAAACCATTTACTTTGCTCATCTATAAGAAACAATTTTTTATTTGCTAAAGTTTTGTAATGAGACGGCAACGATTCAGACACATCTTCAGACTCCACTTTTCATTCTTATTCTCTTGCTATCTCCACTGCATCTGCAGTTACATCCACCATTAAAGGGTTGAAACCCTTAACGTTATTCACGGAAGTTGGAATAGACTTCTTCCAAACTGCCTCCTAAGAAAATGAAAGTCCTTAATGGTATCTGGAAGGGTGAATTCTTTCCAAAAGTTCTTCAGCTTACTTTGCCCAGATCAATCACTATCTATGGCAGCTATAGCTTTAGGAAATGTATGTTTTTAAATAATAAGACTCTAATGCCAAATTTACTTTTTTGTTCATAGGTTATAGAATGGAAATTGTGTTTGTAGGCGTGAAAATGACATTAATTTCTTTATACATCTCCATCAAAGCTCTTGGGTGACTGGATTGATTGTCAATGAAAAGTAATATTTTGAAAGGAATGTTTTATTTATTTTTTTTCTGGGTGGTAGATCTCAACAGTTGGCTTAAAATATTCAGTAAGTCACGCAGTAAACATGTGCTGTTCATCCAAGCTTTGTTGTTCCATTTATAGAGTAGATTGAGCATAATTCATAATTCATAGAGTAGATTGAGCAGAGTTGATTTAGCATAATTCATAAGGGACTAGAATTTTTAGAATGGTACATTAGCATTGGCTTCAACTTAAAGTCACCAGCTGCCTTAGCCCTTTACAAGAGAGTCATTCTGTCCTTTGAAGCTTTGAAGCCAGATATTGACTTCTCTTCTCTAGCTGTAAAAATCGTAGATGTCATCTTCTTAGAATAGAAGGCTGTTTTGTCCATGCTGAAAATCTGTTTTTTAGTGCAGCCACCTTCATTCATGATCTTATTTGGATATTCTAAATAATTTGCTGCAGTTTTTACATCAGTATTTGCTACATCACCTTGTATTTTTTGTGTCATGGAGATGACTTTGTTTCTTTAACCCTCATGAGTGTCAAACTTTTCTTCTGCAGCTTCCTTACCTCCCTTAACCTTCACAGAGTTGAAGGCAGTTAGGGCCTTGCATGGATTAAGCTGTGGCTTAAGGGAATGTTGTGGCTGAAAGGATTTTCTAATCACACTACTCAAACTTTCTCCAAATCAGGAGTAAGACTGTCTCTTTTTCTTTTGATTTGTGTGTCCACTGGTGTAGCACTTCTAATTTTCTTCAAGAACTTTTCCTTTGCATCCAAACCTTGGTTGTTTGGCACAAGAGGGCTAGCTTTTGGTTTATCTTGGCTTTTGACATAGCTTCCTCACTAAACTTGCATGTTTCTGGTTTTTTATTTAAAGTTACAGATGTGGAACTCTCTTTCACTTGAACACTAAGAAAGCATAGGGTTATTCATTTGCCTAACTTCAATACTCTTGTGTCTCAGGCAATAGGGAAGCCTGAGAAGAGGGGAGAGCTAGGAAAAAGGGGGGGTAGTGGAACAGTCAGAACACACTCAAAAAGTATCAAGTTTGCTGTCGTTATATAGACACAATTTGTGGTGCCCCAAAACAATTACAATAGCAATATCTAAGATCACTGCTAACCATAACAGATATAATAATAATTTAAAAATTTAAAATACTGTGAGGACTACCAAAATGTGACAGAGACATGAAGTGAGCCCATGCAGTTGCAAAAATGGCACCAATTAACTTGTTCAACTTGTTCACAAACCTCCAATTTATTAGAAACTCAGTGTCTGGGAACTGCACTAAAGTGACACAATAAAATAAGGTATACTTATATTGCCTTTTCTTCATCTGTTTTCTTTTTCTTATTTGCTTGTTTTTTATGGTCCTCTCTTTCTAGAATAACTGGTAGACAAAAGTTGGATGTGCTTCACTGATTCAGCATGCCTTTTAAAAGTTTTTCCACTGACTTTTTCATCCCTCTAGTTTGTGCTCCATATTTATGGAAAGTTATGCTGACTTAGACTTTCAAGTCTCAGCTGTTTCTTTTTTATTACTTAGGTGTTTATTGAATTTATATTGGTCATTGATAAAGTTTTTATCATGAGAAAAATAAAATTTCTAAAAGCAATAAATGAACAGGCAATTTTGTGACTTTGTGTTCTTAAAATAAACATAGAAATAATTAAATTCTAGTTTAATATTAGAATGTAAAATACAGAGTGAAGATTTTTTATTTTGATGATTTTACTTTAAGATTCCAATAATTATAGGCATTATTTTTTACTCCACTGTAAGTACTCCAAATAGCAAGTAAATATAAAGTGCTGATCCATTAGTTGATTAACCATTGTTCATAAAAACAAAATAGTCATTAATTCCTGAACAGAAAGAAAATCTTGAAAATTTTGGTACAAAATAATGCAGAAATTGACTACTTGTTTTTAAAATGTATAAACTCTTGAGTTTTTGGAATATTGCAAGTCATGCAAAAATTATGAATATGCTAGCTAATAAAGAACCATTTCTCAACCATTTCTGTTTTTCAGACTACTTACTTCAAATTGAAAGAAGTAAATAAAATAATTTAAAAGTCCGTGCTAAAGAAACAGAGTGGAAAGCACCTGCTCAGAAAGATACACTTTTAGCTCCTACAAAAGATTTTGAGATGCTAGAAGTTGTAGGAACCTTTTATATTTACCAAAACCCTTATAAATTCTAGATAAAGAAGAAAAATCCCCAAATTCACAAAATCTTAAATCTTACAGTATGCTCAAAATATACTTTACAATGTACAAACTACATGACACTAGTATATCTCAATATTTGGAAAACCTGAGGCCGAAAATCTTTATTTTAACAAGTTTAGCAAAGTAGGCCTCACTCTATCATCATCTTTTTCTTTTGTGGCTTATCAATTGATATTTGTTAATGTTCACCAAGTTACAAAATGACTTCTCTATTTCTAACCAAAAAGAAAAATTATTTTAGGTAGAGTTAAAGCAAAAGTAGACAAATAAAAATACTACACACTGTTTTGGGAGGCAAATCTAAGCAGTTCCTATATAAAAATATGGGTTGGCTATATCTAATATTCATGATATAGGACCTTCACTTAGGAAGAAGGATAGTAGGACGGAGGGAAGTAACAAAGCAGTAGAGCAGAAAGAATAATGCTCAACTTTTTATCAGTCTTTTTTAACAAAATGATATGAGACAAATAAGGAAACTTCATTGGAACTGTATGTTAATTTTGAGTATCAGATCTATAGCTATTTGTTATGTTATTCTTTGTATTTTTGTATATTTTTTATCTAAAGAGAATGAAATTTAAATATCTTACAACGTAATGTTTTAACAAAAATATGTTAGTTAAACACAATATTCGTTTCAACACATTTGTCAGTTCTTTATTTTTTTATTTTTTTGAGTTAGAGTCTCACTCTGTCACCCAGACTGGAGTGCAGTGGCCGCTCCCGGTCACCGCAGACTTGACCTGCTGGGCTTCGGCGATGCTTCTGCCTCAGCCCTCCAAGTAGCCGGAATTACAGGCATGCGCTACCATGCCCAGCTAATTTTTTGATTTTTTTGTAGAGGTGAGGTCTCGCCTGCCCAGGTGGGTCTCGAACCCGCGGGCTCAGGCAATCCACTCACCTCAGCCTCCCAAAGGCACGGGATTATAGGCTGAGCCACCGAGCCCGGCTTGTCAGTCCTTTAAACTAGCAAAAATTAGGTAACAATTTTCTAATCTTGATGCAATCATGCAAGGTTTTAGACAATTCTATGCTTCTGGAAGCCAGCATTATGTCTGGAATTGAGACATTATTTAAGAGCATTCTTTTAAAAAAAAATTGTAACTATATCAGTGTTTAACAGAAATTAATCTGAATCTTCCTTATTTCTCCAAAATAGTTCCCTTTCCCTCTAAAGTCTTTAGACTTTCTGTGTTCTTTATTGTGTACATATAATTCTTACCTCAAGGGAAAACACCAATTAGACTTGATTAGAGAGTAGATTCCTTGGAGACAACTGGAGACAAGCCCTCATTAAATTCAATGACTGCAAAGACGGCAACAAGTTAAAAGATGGTTTTGCCTATCACTGGTATTCCAAGTCAATAAATACTCTCATCGAGGATGTGTTCACATGTCAGTGCTCCTCTAATGAAAGACACGTTTTTATAACAAAATTCAGCTGAATTAAGAGCATATCTATGGCAGTTGCCCACAATCAACACTATGATGCCTCTGAAAGACTAATTTTAATAGAGGATATCAATTGACCACCAAGATCTAGAAAATCACAGGAGAACACCAATCTCAACTTACAGAAACACATCAAACTTTGCTATATTATGAATGATTATTCAATGGCAGTGAATAATTAGATATAAAAGTTCTAAAAAACACAGAGAAACAGGCAGAAGTCTAAGACTATTTTTTTGTTAATGTTTGCCAATTATCCAAATTCAACTTTCCTATTTCCAAATATCTCCACTCTCTGCAATGGCAAAATGGATAGACATGCATCTTAATTACTTAACTGATATATTTATTTACTCATTCACTCACAGTGCACTCATTTCCCAACAATTTTTTGGTCATATATGGGCTAGACATGAGACAGCAAAGTGACTATCTGGGAATTAAGATGTCAGTGTATGCCCTAAAAGCAATATAATGAGTGAATATAAGAAGTTTTTAAAAAGTATTAAGGGAGGAGAATTTATTGAGAAGTAGTATAGAGAAAGGATTTTCTGTAATGAAGGTCAAGATGATTGTTGTCAAGATGTGGTAGGAATTAACTGATAATGACAACAGACACTTTATTTACTGTTTCTCAGGTTTTACCACAGAAATAGCTCTCTGTCTACCAGCAGAATCTATGGGCATAAAAACAATTTCAAACATTAAATGCATAGTAAAATGGACTAGAGATATTAGAGGTGAGAAATGAAAATAATTATAACAATGAAGAGATGCAGATTATTATAATAGCTATCTGATGAATATATGAAAAGAAGGTTCCAACTTTATTACATAACTGCAACATGAGAGCTAAGGCTATCTGTCACCTTCAAAATAAGCAAAGTTTAAGAAATTAAAAAAAACATTGTTAACAACATTAATAATTAATTTTTCCAAAATAGCATTCGTCAGCAGTATCAATTGCCTAAAATTATTCTGTTTCCAGGAATTTATTCTGTGAAAATCATCTGAAATAGAGATTAGGATTGGATTACAAAGTTGACTACTAAACTATCTAAAATAGCAAAACATTAGAGTCACATCAATGATTAACTAATAAAATCTTTCTAAAAAAAGCTATTCATGCTTGGGATTTACACAGCTATTTAAAATCATACTTTGATAGGCAATCAACATAAAATGTATTATAATTTAATTGAAGTGCTTCAAACCACGTCATTCAATCCACTCCAGTTATTTATTTACTAAATGTTTATTGTTGTTTTATTGCATGGCTAGTTCTGTGCCTGTTGTAAGAACACAGAGGTAAGACATTTGTCTTTGCCATCAAAAAGATTATAGTCATCTATAAAGTTAACAAAGATTCAGGCAGATTAAATGTGGTATTGGGTGTGTTTGCTAAAAGCAAGGTACTAGGAGAGCAAATAGAAAGACTGGCAAAATGAAGCTTGTTGGGTTAAAGTCAAGACTTCCTCAAGTATTGTCCAAGATGATACATAAAGAATGAGCAAAATTTAGGCAGACTAGGAGTGGAAGAATGCTGCAGATGGAAGGAAAATTCTATGCAAATATCCAGAAAAGAAAGCAGACATTGCCTTTACTGTATGATCTGAATTTTATGTAAAGTACATCAGCACACTAAGAATAATCCTCTGAGGGAGGTAGATTTTTAGTTAATATCAATAACTTTTTTCCTATGTTCTAAATTTTAAAAAAATTTGTTTGTAATGCGTATGATTTGTTATTACGTTAAGAAAAATTAACTTTATATTTTTCAAGAGATTCAAGTAATCAGAGGAGACTGCCCTTCAAAGGATGTAATCAATACTTCAATGTATTCTGTGCACTGTCCATGAATTCTCTTGTGCTTAGGTTTATTAGCGTCATAATTGGGATATCAATCTATCAACCTGTTTCACATGCTATACCTATTAAAATTTCTGACTTCAAGCAGTAGAACCTAATGATTCACTGTAAGGTCATATGGGAAAACGTTACCCAGAATCACATATTTACTCACACATGTCAGGGTCACAAGGCTATCACAGAATTTAAACGTAGGGCACAGTATTAGTCCAATTACCTGCACGAATGCCAAAAAAAAAAAAAAAAAATCAATAATTGCTCAGAGGACCTAGTTTTTGTTGTTGTTGTTTGGTTGGTTGGTTGGTTTTGTTTTTCCAGATCTAGTTTTATATTTGGAGTGCATACATATCAGTGACTGACGAGCTAATGCCAAGGAAGGCTCTGGACCTGAGAATACTAACCAAAGTTGCTAGTCTTCCACCAATATTTTATAAATAAATCTCCTCTTGTCCTGAAAATTTTTGGTATTTGAATTTTCCTTCTTAAATAGGGACTCAATTATTCCCATTGTCAAATAGCGCCATTTTCTACAAAGACATACTTTTGTGCACCTTCTTGGTCATAAATTACTGTTTATTATGCTCATAGTGGAGTGTCAGTCCATTTTTATTGCTATAAAGGAATGCTTGAGGGTACTTTATAAAGAAAAAAAGTTGGTTTGGCTCATGTTCCTGCAGACTGTACAAAAAGCAAGGCACCAACATCTGCTTCTGATGAGGGTCTCAGGAAGCTTCCACTTGTGGAATAAGATAAAGAGGAGTTGACTTGTGCAGATCATACGATGATCTGTGAGAGGCAGCAACAGAGATGGTGAAGATGCCAGGCTCATTTTTAACAACCAGCTTTTGCGGGAGTTAGGGAAGCAAGATCTCATTCATTTCTGCAAAAATGGCAGCAAGTCATTCATGAGGAATCCATCCTCATGAACCAAATACATCCCATGAGGACCCACCTCCAGTTTTGAGGGGCATATATCCAAACAATAGCATAAAGAAAGCACAAAGGTATTTTACACACCCTTAGAAAGTTAGCAACCACTCTAGGGAGACAAAACATGTGATGCATTTGCCAGCACTATCGAGAATACATATGAAGTGGCATGTAAGTGACATAAACAGGAAGTTCTTAGGGCAGATGAAGACAAAACCATACATGGATTCTGAAGGTCAGAGAGGTTTCCCGGAGGCATCACCTGAACACTTCAAAAAGAGAGAGAGACTGGCAAGTAGGAAGTAGCATTAGGAGAACCACTTCATTGTGTGCAAAGACATTTTGTGATGTAATTGTAATTTTTCCTTATTAGTTTCATTTGTATTGTTGTTCCTACTGGCTCACTGTTGCAATATTTTTAATTGAAATCTAAATAGGGGTTTCATAATTCTGATTTTAATTTATTCTTAAGATGAGCAAAATCTTAATGTTCCTATATGGAAGTTACATTCCCTTATCTATTTATTTTAGGCATTATACACTGTTATTTTATTCAGAAGCAAATTATATTAATTATTTATCGGTGCATAACAAATTATCACAAACTTAATAGCTTAAAACCGCACATATTTATTCCTTCACATTTCCTGTGGGTCAGGAGTTTAGGCACGGCTTAGTTAAGTCTTCTGTTTTGAGATTTCTCACAAGCTGCAATCAAGGTCCAGGCCTGTGCTTAGGTTTCATCTGAAGATACTAACTGTGGAAATATCCTTTAGTGAGCTCACTTAAGAAGTTGTTGATAGGATGCCATTCTTTACAGGCTGTGTGACTGTGGGGGTGAATTTCTTGCTGGGTGTCCAAGGTAGACTTCAGTTCAATGCAACATGGGCTCCACCATAGGGTAGTTTGTAACATGGCAGCTGGCTTGATAGAGTCAATAAGAGAGATAGTCTGCACAAAAATGTGACCATTGTGTGTGATATAAGCACAAGTGATGTCCCATCAACTTTACTATATTTTATTAGTTAGAAGCCAGTGGCATTTTCTGTCCATTCAGTGGAAGGGGATTAAACAGAAAGTAGAGATCATGGGAGATCATCTCAAAGTCTGTCTTCCACAGATATTTACATGTTTTGCATGTTTGGAATGCTGGGATTATGGCAGAAACAAAAGTTTTAAAATTCAATATATGTGATTGCTTAGGATACTCGAAAAGATAGTGTGGTATGGCTATTTCAATTGCTATATTAGTTACTGGTTGACAGTCGACTGTAGTCTATACTCTATTTTCTAATAATTTTCTAATAATTGCAAGACAATGATGGCCAACTTCTGGAGGATCCCATTTACAGTCATTTCCATTATCTGTAATATCAGGAAATCAGGCTAGAAATGTTCTAATGCCAACCTTTCATTAGTATACATCAGAGATAGTAATTTGAAATTTTAGTTTTAGTAAAAGGCTTTTATATTTCTTTTCAATAAAAGTCCATTTTTTACCTTAGCATTTTTTTATGTATGGAATTTGAGACAATGTTTATTCTCTACAGCACAGAATAAGCCATTTAAAAATATAGTTTACTATGCTGATGCTATATTGATTTTTTCCAAAGATTTTATAATCTACTTTGTACTGTTTTGCAACCTAATTGTATAGTCTGTAAGATGTAGAACTTTGTAAGTATAGTCAGGGGTAGAGAACTCATTCTGGATTCATTCAGAGAACAAAGCTCAGCATAAAGATAAGGTAATTAAAGTGTGGATTATTAGGGATCCGCTGAGTTGAAGCATTCCTGTATGTGGCTTTCTGGCATGTCACCATTTAACTGTTTCCATTTACATGAACATTTGTATAGTGATTACATGTATATGATAAACATAGGATCATAACACAAGCATGCAATTTCTATAGCATGACAAATAATATTGACTCACACTGCTCCCAGTGAACTTTTGTGACTTTTCCCACTGAAGAAAATCTGTTGGGAAAGGGAAATGGTTAACTTTTTGTGAATTTGACAAGTGTAGAAGTAGAGAAAAACAAAAAACTCTAGAAAGATTAGGCTAGAAATAGGCCTGCTACTCTGTATAACAGTAGAATCAAAGATACTATAGAGAGTTAGCTGAAAAACGAATTTATTCACCTGTCATATACCTACTCTTGCCATATTGCTTTATTTCCCAACAGTTTATTTTATTTTAAAATTTTTTCCAAAATCATTCAATTCATTCTTTTGGGAAATACTCAAGGCGAAGTTGGAGTTTGGGGAGTTACAACTATGTCCACTTAATCCTTACTCAACAATACAGGATTTGGTGAGAGGTACCAGGAAAGATTGTAATATTTCTTATTGTACACAGCACAGCACCGTTTAGCACAGAACCCTGTCAGACTACTCAGCAACTCCACAGATCCAAATTCAAACTATATATTCTTCCAGGAAGGCAGTAAAAGGCAATGGTATGCAAAATTGCTGAGCAAGCAGGAAACACTTGAGGACTCCAGTAGGATAAAAGATCATATATCTTTCTAGTGAGACATAAAAGAAGAATCCTGGCTACTAGTAAGCATTAAAGATCCCAGGATACTCCTCACAGAATAGGACTGTTAATCTATGTGTTTTGGCAATATTCCAATCTGAGTAATTATTTTCTGCCTCCCTAAATCTCTTTCCTTTACATTTATGTTGAAATGTCTCACTTTCTGTCCTAAATGAATTATGCTATCATCATATAGAAGGATATATTATAAGAAAGCAACTGTAATTTCATTATAAAATTGTAAAATAATGTGCAAGATTATAAATATTATTGCCACTACTATTTCTAGTTTATAAGTAATATCCTAGAATATTTTGTTGTCATTGGGTATTATTTTCTTTTGTAATTTTTTCCAAATTATTTCATGACCTTATAATACAAAGTCTCAGTCATATTTCCTAGGTTAAATAAATTCATTTATTTCTGATTATTTTGCATTTTGATCTTAATAATATGTTAACTTATATCACACATAATAAATTCATGTTTTTAAGTACCTACCTGAAGTTTGCAGACATTTTTTAAAGTTTCTCCTAAAAGTCTGACGTTTTTTAAAAAAATCAATTGTCAACCCTTTTCCACCTCCCTTTCATTTTTCAAATCAGCCTCAGAATAAATCAAACAGTATTTCATGAGATTTCTTGACCATTCCTGTCCGTGTTTATCCACTTAAGAAAAGCCTAATGGAAGAAATATACAAACTGGTGACCAGCCCTGTTATACAAGGTTAAGAGAAAGTTTAGTCTCTTCAACCTGCCAGCTGAAATGGTCTGAAATGGTTTTATTAGATTTTAAAACATAAAACCCCAGGGAGAGAAAATAAAGTTGTTAACAAATGGATATGCTATAGAGTTAGGTAAACTCCCTATCCCTTCCTGAAAGCAAGGTTAACAGGGTAGCTAGGGAAGGTATAATGAGAATACAGGTACCTAAGAAGAGGAAGGAACAAAGGCTGATTTTCTGGAGGTTAAAAAAGGACCGCCTAGAAAAGTCCTCAGAATAATCAGAGACTCATTTCATCCTCTTTCATCTGGGTCTGACTCAAGTTTAGATTTTTTTTTTTTTTATGCCTGTCTTTATTTAAGTGGCCAGACTCACTCCTACATGTCACCTAGTGCAAATCCACTGGATATGTTTTATTACATTCTTAGCAATATTTCCACATAGAACTAGACAATATAAAAATAGCTGAACTTCCTTAAGTTGAGTGAAGACTCTACAGGCTCTTTTTTTTTATTCTGCTAAATCCTTTCTCTAATATAATCCTAAAATAGCCCCCATGAAATTGCTGATAGATCTGTGGGAGTTTAACATGTGTATTCAGGGGAAAAATTAACCATGAACAGTATACAAAGAACATTGTGATTGAAAGGTGCCATATAAATGATTTCTTTTTCTGTTCAAACCCAAAAATGTGTTGAAAACTGATCGTAACATATGTCTATAAATAGAAGATATTAAAACTTTAATAAATATGATTCTGACACCCATAGGAGTATAAACTGAGTCTTAAATCTTATACTTATTAACTTTATCAACCAAGAAAAAGTATTTATAAACCCCAGCTTTGTTTTGAGATCTTTGCATGTGAATGTTCTTCTAAAAATCTTAGTAAGGCCTGACCAAGTTCATTTCAAAAATTATTCTGAATTCCATCAGATGACTTTATATTCTTTTCCTGACTCAGTCTATGATACTCACATTAGCCAGGATCCTAATATCCTCTGTAGGATGGAACATCTGAGTCAACAGGAAATGTCTCTACAGCTGAATTGATACAGTAGGGCATTCTTGGTTAACTTGGCAATAAAAATCAGTATATTTTCATGAAGTTAATCTCTCTAGAACTTTCCAAAGACTATTTAAACCAATATTGCCTCAATCTTACATGCCCTGGGATTTAGATTGACTTTATATTCCTAACTGGAATGAAAACAAATATAAATGCATGTGTGTACTTGGGTGTATTATAGGGAAAGAGGGTCTGATAGAAAATATATTCCATTCTAGACCACATACCTCATAGGGCTAAAAACTGAAAATCAACAAAAAATGACCTATTTTTCAAGATTAAGCCAGTGATCATACATTAAAATGGCATAATCAATTAGGGGAGATCTATGCACAGTGATAGGAGTGTATTATTTTAGGTTTTAGCATCACTGCAATATCAGTTACATATTAAGCTAATGGCAAATTATCTCTTCAACTGAAAAAAGTCCCTGAAGGATTTATTATAGCAGCTAACTTCAAACACTCATAGAAGGAAACAAACAAAAAATTAAAACAAACACACTTAGCATCCACACAGAATATACTCAGAAGGAATAAACAACAAAGCTATTTCCAGGGTTTTGGCTACAACCCAGGTATTTTACCTTTAAATGTTTTATATTGAAATCATATGTGTCCAATCTGGTTTGCAAACACGATCTGAAGATTTTCATATTTGTATTCATGGAAGAATTTGTTGTTAGAACCTGAGAGAAACCTATGCAACAAACACTACACTGCATGCTAATGTTTCTTGTTTAGTTCAGTTCACCACTCTCACTTGCTTGTTGACTGGTACAAAGAGAAAAGAGTTACCTAAAGTGATGTGACGCTACATGACACATGAATCAAGGATTGTTTGAAAAAGGATACAGTTCAGAGTTTTAAAAGTTTTGACTTTGTAAGGAACAGTTTTTAATTTGTCTTAGGGGGAAAAAAAATGAAGAGCCAATCCAAAACTGAAAGAAGAAAAAAATACAGTATTGATCCAAATGCTCCATGCTGAGTCATAGGGAAATTGAAATTGCTCCAGGGGAGGAAAGGTAACTAGCAGAGCTGATGAAAACCCTGAGGAAAATGTTCAAAATGAGATCACTGCATCATAATTGTTTCATGTTGGCGAGCTCTTCAAGGCTTCAAAGAGAAGGATGGTGGAAACTGAAATTGTTCTCAATGAAAGTGCATATAGATAGGTTTAAATTAAGTTCTGAAACGTTCAGTGGCCCTCAAAGGGATTCAGTTCCTTAACTTGAAATGGATCTGGAAGAGAGGTAGATAATTGGAGTTCTTCTGCAGTAAGAGTATCATTCTACTCTGGAAAGAGTGGTGCCAAGGTATTCTATTTTGTTTACAATCAGTGATGGGATAAGGAATAGCTACTATTCCTCGCTTTAGCTACTAAGTGAAATCTTATGTGGAGATTGACTGATTGCTTTGATATTAACATGTGTGTTCTTCAAAATAGTTTATTTCAACAAAAGAATTGTGATATTTGAAACATAATGTAAAGTGATATTTCAGACTCTCATTTTAATCTGAAGAGGTCTAGAGATAAATTAGCTTTAGTTTCTTACTTGGAATATGCAAAATGACAGTCCTAATACATCTTTCATTTATCTATTAAATAAGGTTATTGAAAAAATAAAAGTCCTCGCTTTTTTTGTACACATGCATAGTCTTCATCTTTTATTTAGTCAACGTCTATGTTCCAAGTAAGTATATTTCTGTCTGATTTATTCCTTTGAAGTAGAGAAGGATCTTAGATTCTCTTGATTCTAAAATATCATTTAAATCCTAGGAATTACGGTAGGGAGCTCAAAATCATATGAGTCCAGATGTTCAATGAGAACTGAAGGTGAAAATTTAGGGCAACTAATGTCGTTAAATTAAGGATAAGGGTTTTGATAAAATATTAATAATTTTTCTGATAAAATAATGAGGATGGACAAAAACTGGGTAAAAAATATAAAATGCTTCATTGGAAAGTACTTTAATGTTATGAACGTAATTTAAAATAAACTTTAAGCTAAGTGTGACATGTAAATCCAATATTGTTGTCGGTATCAATGCTGTATTGGCTTTTGGCTCTTTTTCACTGCGTGAGAATACCCAAAAATGACTCCTAAAATGTGGGCCTTAGTATGCCATTAGTTGTCAATAAATATTTATATATTTGTATTTATTTCTACTTCATCTCATCCATGAAATAAATATCAAAAGGGACATGGTCCCTGCTTATGGAGTCACAGGGAGCGAAGAGAATAAAATGAATTAAACACACAATGCCAAATAACTTCCTAAAACAACATGGGTGCAGAGTTCTACACAAGCATTTATTGCGCTGTAGGAGAATGTAGTGACCATCTAACGCAGACAGAAATGAGGATTTGGAATGTTTTCGGGTCCCAGGAACAATTTTCTCCCTTAAGAATGTGAAGAAGCCGGGCTCGGTGGCTCAGCCTGTAATCCTGCGCCTTTGAGAGGCTGAGGTGAGTGAATTGCCTGAGCCCGCGGGTTCGAGACCCGTCTGGGCAGCGAGACCTCATCTCTACAATAAATCAAAATATCAGCCGGGCATGGTAGCGTGTGCCTGTAATTCCGGCTACTCGGAAGGTTGAGGTGGAAGGATCGCCGGAGCCCAGCAGGTCGAGGCTGTGGTGGCCGGCCGGGAGCGGCCACTGCACTCCAGTCTGGGCGACAGAGTGAGACTCCAACTCAAAAAAAAAAAAAAAAAAAAAGAAAAGAAAAAAAAGAATGTGAAGAATATGATTAAGAATCAAGATTTGAATGGAATTCTAAGCACCATGATGCTGGAATCACTTCTTTAAAATCCCCAACAAATCGTTTTAAACCTCTGCATAAACAATCCCAGGGGTGAGGAAATTTCTACCTCCTGGGTATATCATTCCATCTTTGGATAACTTGGCTTCACATTGGCAGGAAATTTGGAAAAAGGCTGGTATATTTTCCTCAAGACTTTTATTCTCTTGGCAAATGTCTCTAGTTTCTTGAATGAAATATCCAAATTTAGTTAGTAATCCTGATCGTTGTCCTCTAACTGGTATATCTTTTGTTTGATTTCCCCTGCTAAAATGTGGTGAACTACATATTGCCTAACTCTCTTAAGTCTTGCACATTTGTGTTAAACCAGAATGCAGGATTAACATTTACTCTTACTAAATTTCATCCTATTAGATGCAGCCTAATATTCTAACTAAATGAACTTTTAAAATCTCATCCATACACCAGTGTATTTCAGGTCCCTGAGTGTTGATATGTGATCATGTGATTATTATGGCTTTGATATTATGAGAGGCATTGTTAAAAACTAAACTAATAACAAATATGTAAGAAAAATTTATTTCTCTTACTCTGCATTTTCTATTAATATGGGAGGCTATTTATTTGTGTATTACTAGCATCTATTGAACACTATTATTTGAAAAACTGAACTTTAGGCAAGAAAAGTGGTATAATCAAAGCTAAATATAAAACTCTTCAAGGTATAGTAAAAAACAAGGTAATATTTAGTGTTGAGCAGTCATGAATTCATATCTATATCAACTACACTAGCTGTGCAACATTACTAATCTCTGGCTCTAGATGTTCTGACACAGAAATACACATATACACACAGTAAAACCTATCTTATTAGGGCATCATTGTGAAGACTGAATTATTATATGCAAGTGTCTGGCTTTTGGCAGCTAGTTTTCTGGCATCTCCAAATTTTACAATAGCCTGAGGAAAATGGACAAGCCCACAAATAATAGGAGAGTTCAAATGAAATCCGTGAATACTTGAGAGGTAGACATACTCAGTGTCAAATGTGTTAAAGTCGCCAGTTAAACTCTTCTAATTTTGAATACTGATGTGGTTATGTTTGATTTTAAACTCCGTCCTGGCAAAAGTTGACAGTTGGAGGGTAGAAAAACAATCTGGAAATAGGATTTACAAAACAGATCTGTTTTGGGTTACAGATGGTGCTACCCTTAACAAAGAGATTTTCTGCAAACATAAGAATGCATCTTGTCAGCTAGATGTCTTCATTTATTAAGGTTACATTTCCCTCTTTTTAGCTCCAATTATCCTTAAAGTCAACAAGTGTAAGATCCTCATTTTCAGTTCTTAGAATTTTCAAACATGTTTCAACAAAATTTACTTTAACAGAGAAACTGCATTTATAGTTCATCCTCTGATAATATCATTGCTTTATTCTGTGATCACACTAGATATGTGTGTACATATATGTATAATATATACGATATGTATTATATACAATATGTTTTATATATATACATATGTGTATATTTTCTTCCTCTCTCCCCAAAGTACAGCCTTCTTTTTCTTTCCATTGGGAATGTCATGCTACTTCTACCTATTGTTATTGTACCTAGTCTAAAGTCTTAATATTCAGGATGGTCTTTTCAAGACAATAGCATTTCTTAGCTTCTTTTTTCTGAACTGAGAAGTATCAGCTGGCTTAATCACCCTTTCCATGTACCTCCCTGAATAAAGAACACAGTTCGTGTCAATTTTAAGTAGAATCAACACATTGCAAATGATTGCTGGGTCTTGAAGATGGCATTTTTTGAGTGGTGTTGTAAACTGTCATTTGGTCCATGCCTTCCTCACCTTACAAGAACATGCTTTCACCTGAGAGGGACTGTGCTTTGGGCGAACAAATACCCACTACCACCACTAGGCCATGGCATCAGAGGCATCAAATGGTGCCAAACACTGCAGAGATATAGAGGTGGTAGTCCCATTTTTCTTGATTTTAATATAGTTGCAATAATGGGGCAAGCAAGTTATTATTCATAACAATGTGAAAATAAAAAGTCTGCTTTTTTAAAAACCTAAACGAGCAAAGTTCATACACCTGTGGTTCCATATAAATGAAATTGTACTTAGTATAGAAACAACTTGGAAATCCCCACAAAGAACATTCCAGGTAATGAATTCCTTATTTGACACAACATTGCTTTAGCTGCTTTGGGCCCTGGGAGACCACAACAAGATCACAGGGTTTGTCGATGTGTTTCATATTTCTTATATGCATGTGTTACTTCAGATAAATGTCATTATATATTTAAGGATAAATAAAACGTTATTTTATGTCATGGGAAATTTGAAATTGGCATAATAACATTTGACTCAAATTCTCATCCCATGCTTGAGTTTGAAGCTATATATACTAAAAGGTTTTATTATTACCTTTAATCTGGATTCATTAAGATATCAAAAGAGGAAAGGAAAGAAATACGTTTCTTAGATAAACAAGTGAGTATTCTAACAGCCTAGAAGAGTTCAATACCTATTTCAGGATTAAGGAGCAGGAAAGACCAAGGTAAAATTTTTAAGAAAAGACAGAGATTGTGGCTGTTGAAAAGATTGACACTTGAGCATTGACACTTGAGCTGAGAAAGCAAAGTATTACACCCAATAGACCATCCGCCAGAAATTGAAACTGTGAATGAACCAGATCACTTTCATGGAGAAATGGAGCAATTCCATGCCTCTTGGAGGTGAGTGACATGTTGTTAGATACAGGGAGAAAAAGCAAATCAATTGGTGATGTGCAGAATGATTCTTGGGGACTCTACATTTATTTAAAAGTTTTTTTTTTTGTTTTTTTTTTTTGAGTTGGAGTCTCACTCTGTCGCCCAGACTGGAGTGCCGTGGCCGCTCCCGGCCACCGCAGCCTCGACCTGCTGGGCTCCGGCGATCCTTCCGCCTCAGCCTTCCGAGTAGCCGGAACTACAGGCGTGCGCTACCATGCCCGCTGATTTTTTGACTTATTGTAGAGATGAGGTCTCGCTGCCCAGGCGGGTCTCGAACCCGCGGGCTCAGTCAATCCACTCACCTCAGCTTCCCAAAGGTGCGGGATTACAGGCTGAGCCACCAAGCATGGCTAAAAGTTTTTTTTTTAAAGAATGCAATCTTAGCCTGATGTTTCTTATGCTGTATAGTCTTCTTCATTCCTGGAATTTTAGGATTTAAAAATGAATATAGAGAACATATATTTAATCAAATCATTGGATTACTAAGACTGATAGGACTGAAATAACCTTACTCTCTAAAGAATACACTTGTCTGAATTTAGACACAAGGAAATTGAAACCTAAACGGGCAAACTGATTTGTCAAATATACCTATCAGTTAAATAATAAGTAAGGCCTTATTTTGACCACAAAAATGGAAAAAAAACCAAAACTTTTTTCTCTGAAAAACCTGTATTAACTACCTTCTAAGTCAACTTCCTTGATGTTTCTTTTTTACCTAGTCTTAGTATTTAATACAATTTATTAAAACTAGGCCTTTCTTCTGATAGCATGCCTTCTTTTTTAAATCTTCTTATATATTTTACAAACTCTATATTTGATCTATATCCATTACCCACTCAATATACCTTTCCTTCTGGTCCCTAAGACTTTTTCTTAATCATATTTTTCTAAACATGAAGAATTATATTTATATGTTGAGAGTTTATAGAATGAGATGCTGCATCTCAGTCACTATTTAAATATTACTTTTGACTATCAATATAGCCTGGGTTTCCTTTACAAAACTTGGGAATTAAAAATGCAGCAGTATTGAAATCTGGAAACAATTGCTAAATTCTACCTTTATAAGGGGTGTCCTAAGCAAGCTCATAGCAAAATTATTTAAGCCAAGGGCAAACTTTTGTCTAGCCCATGGTACAAAAGATGGAATATCATAGTATTCTCAGTGAGCCAAGAGGGGAATTTTCTAAGCTAATCTGCACTTGGTTTCATGGCAATATCTGATATTTGATTCCAGCTATAAGGTTCTTCTCTACATAGATATCATCTGATATTAAATTAAATTAATAACATGGACTGTTCTGACTCTTCCTTTGCTGCACGACCAAACTCTAAATAGCTTCCAAGGGCTAGCCTAAGTAACATTGTTTTTGCAACCTTCTCCAAAGGATGGAACCTGCAGCAAATGTGATTGTTTGGGTAGTTATTTTAAGCTAAGCTTGGGAATAGTATATCTTTGTGGTATCATTAGACTATACTGTAAGTTTGGCAAATTCTGTTCAGCTCTTGAACATATTCCTATTTTCTGTGTGTGTCTTCTTAAGGCACTGTGTTGAAATGAGTCCCCAGGCCTTTCTGTATTGGGTAGGAAAGACCACCATGGAGGATAAGTGATAACACCATAATAAAAAGGTATGGTACTTCTGCCACATGTTTGAATTCTAGAGCCTCTGATTCTGTTATAGGGTTGAAACTGAACTTTAACAACTTATTCTTACCAATTTATAAATAAGAAAGTCATATATTAGTTTATATTCTGAGATAAACTCTATACAAAACTGGAATATTTATGCCCGCTGAGACCAAAGAAGTCCAGGTCAAAAGCAGCATGTAGCTTTAAAAGCAAGTTTCATTTTGTTTTTATGAAAAAGGAAAGCGATTTCATTAAAACCCATGGGATACACGTTTTAGATGATCTGACTTTTCTTATAGATAAAATATTTCTATCTCGTGAGCAGTTTTTGGAGTTAGGGAATTTCAGGCAAAATTTAGAATTATTATTGACTTTCAACAGTAGAATACATAGCATGTATGATTGTCCTTATTATCATACAAAGTTTTATATAATTTTTAATTGTCTATATATTTTGCACTTAATCAGACACTGCCATATATTGGGGAAATATGATAATATATTAGAAATACTGGCACAGGAATTGAAAGAGAGTAGCTCTAAATTGAACTATGTTACTAACCAGTTCTTGGCTTTTTTCACATTATTTTACATTCTCTGTGTCTCATTTTTCCATTCAAAAGCAATACTGTTAATATAAATAACAGTTAACATTTATTAAATTTCTAATACATACTGGACAGCATGCAAAGGGTTTTAGCAGGTATCATATACTGTTTCTCAAAACAACTCTAGGAGTAGATGGTGCCATTAATCTATTTTATAAATGAAGACCAGAGGAAAAAGAGAAATGATAGCTTACAGAGAGAAACAGTAAATGACAAAGATGAAATTCAGACTCAATTCTTCTGACTCCAATGCGCTTGCACTTACCCTGTGTCCTCTACCACTTCACTAAGTAAAAATTATACTTCTCCTTTCTTTCTGCCTTATGGTATTGTTTATGAAGTACAAATAAGGGATGGTATGGAAAATGGATTTAGAAAGTACAGCTATGCTTTAAATGTAAATGAAATAGCTGTTATTCTTCTATGCGTTGGGTTTTAGGGGGCCCCACAATGTGGTTTTCTGCCTGAGAAGAGCTTCAAACTTGTTGCTAACCAGAATAAAGAATAGCTTACAAGAGCTAGCCTAAGTAGCATGTCTTTGCAGTCTTCTTCAAAGCATGAGACCTGCAGCAAATATGATTGTTTGGGTTGACTATTTTAAGTTAAGCTTGAGAATAGTATATCTTTGTGGTATCACCAGAGTATACTGTTAAGTTTGACCAATGCTGTTCAACTCTTGAACACATTCTTGTTTTCTGTGTGTGTGTTCTTAAGGCATTGGGATAAATGAATTCCCAGGCCTTTCTGTACTGGGTAGGAAAAAACACAAGTGTTTTTGAAGTTTCAGAGTTCTGGACTATTTAGTATCCTCTGGGGATTTGGGAATTTAAAAGGTAGACTCATATAAATTAAATTAGCAAGAAACTAAGATCAAAACAACTCAAATATTTATAAAGTTGCACTAATAAAAATAAGATTTCAGGTGTCAGAGATCCATACACAATCTTTCTACAACTTATGATGGCCAAATAAAACTAGTCTGTAAGCAAAGTGAAGTTTACAAAACAAAATATCCTTCTACAGTGACCAAGCTGTTTTACTTAGTGCAGAATAATATATACCCCTACAGAACTGGCTAGGTATTGCGTTAGTCAGTGCTCTTCAGAGAAACAAAACCAATAGGAAGGGTGTGTGTGTGTGTGTGTGTGTGTGTGTGTGTGTGTGTGTGTGTGTGAATTGGCTCACACTGTGATGGAGTCCCAAGGTCTGTGGGATGAGTTGGGGAACCTGGGGGACTTGATGGTGTAGTACAAGTCTGAATCCAAAGACCTGAGAAGCAGGAGAACCAATGATATAGTCTCAAATGGAATGCTGGCAGCCATCAGACCCCAGAAGAACCAATGTTTCAGTTTGAGTCCAGGTTGGACAAAGCTAGTGTCCTAGTTAGAGAGCATTCAAGCCGGAGAAATTCTTCCTTACTCCAGGGTCTGCGTTTTGGTTTTAAGGCCCTCACCTGGTTGGAGGAGTCCTATCAACATTAGGAAGGGCAATCTTACTTACTCTGTTTAACAATTCAAATGTTAATCTCATCCAAAAACATCCCCATAGAAGCACCCAGAATTGTTTGATCAAACATCTGGGCATCCCGTGACCCAGTCAAATTACGTAAAGTTAACCATCATAAATATTGATTGCCCACATTCTTTTTAATGGAAATTTGCCATTATTAATATTCTTTCAATAGGTATGTAAAAATTGCATTTGATTAAAACTTCAGATGTGTTAATAGTGATATGAACTACCTAAGGCTACATTCCAGTACCTGATGGAGAAAATGTCCCAATTGCCCATTTATACCTTGTCTTTTCTTTTTCTTTTAATTTTTTTTTTTTTTTAGGTGAAGAAGTAGAATTTATTGAGAAAACAGAAAAGCTCCCACAGTGGGAGGGAACCTGAAAGGGTGACACTATATTTTGTCTTTTCTTAGTTAATTCTCAAAAGTCACTTTATTTCTTTACTGTTGGGACATCTTCTAGTCAGTTTTTGTAGTGGCTGATGTATATGCCTATTTACTTATTAGAGAAGATAAATGTAATATTATTGAATTAAAAGAAAGAAATTAAAATGTTTATAAAAGCATATTTTTGTAAAAAGCCGAGAAAAGAGACAGGACTGCTGATACAAAATTATGTTGCCAAAAACAGTAGCCCTCTCTTTTATTGGCATAAACAACAATACTGGACATTTATTTGGCATAGAATACAAAAATTTAAATACTAGACTATTAAGAGAGAAATAGAAATATATTGGGCTAACAATTGAAAATCCTTTGCTGTCAATTTTTCTTTTGTTTTAATTGTTTTTGTTTTTACAATAGAATAGATAAATTTTTATTTTTGAAAATGTGAAGGGCAGAAGAGAAAAGCAAGAAAACAAATGAGCAAAAGTCATGCCAAATATTAGCTGTTTGGCATATTCGAAACTTGGTTATATCCTTGTAGTATATATTTTTATTTCAGTGTTTTTGTAAAAAATACTATACAGGTTTATAGCGCATGTTTGGCATAATGATAGGTAAGGAAAATGAAATATTTCCAAGTCATTTGATATATGCTATTTTAATAGTAATAAAATATTTTATTGATAAGTAAACAGTAATTTATTTTAAACATTTAGATTGTTTTCTGTCTTTTCCTATTAAAGCGACTTTTGTAGACAATTTTTTTTAGCCACAAAGCAAGATTAAATTATTTAATCAAGATTGATAGAAATAAAATATCTGAGATAAAGTTTGATACATGCAGGCTAATATTTCTTAGTAATAATGTGTCTATTTCAATATTTGCATTGCATATATAGACCTTTTTAATGTGTATTTTATTCATATTGGATATTATATCCAAAATAAAATTAGTTGAAAATATGTAAATTGATAAAAATAAGACCTCATTTTTCTTAAATTTTATTAACTTGATTTCCTAAGTGATTGATTAGCAGAGTAATATTCATAATTCTTCTATGAATTGCTTATTTTAATTTCCCACTTTAAAACTTTTAGAACAGCCTTTATCTAAATAGGTTGTACTATTGTTTCTTAGTGTGTAGCTGTAGCAGCATTTTTTGTGCTTTCTATTGACATGACATCACGTTCTGCCCAAATGAATTCCACAAAATACAGAAATGTTCCAACAGGAGGGTGATTTCTCTTCCTCTAAATTAAAGCCCTCATGCCCCTTTTCTAGACTTGTTTTCATTGCATACTTTCAGAAAGTGCTTTTACATTTTTTACATGTTAATGGAATTACTTGCTAGTTTTATTTTAATTTTCATTACAAAATCACCTGACTTTTTAAATATGTTTTTGGTGGCTTTATTAAATAGACTTTGGGGGGTAAAGGAAGAGGTTGGGTTAAATAAACGTATTTCTTCCAGCATTAATCCTGTTTGTAATTTGTTTGCTTTTAATGGGAACGATATAAAGTGCTTGGTATTATTTAATTATTTGTCACATAAGACAAAAATTTGGAGTATTCTTTAATAATAAAATTGAAAAGTTCAAAAAATTTTAATAATGGCTTTTTCAATTAAGAGAAAAACAAGTTTGTTTTCTTGTAGGACATTTTAACTCATAAGGAGAAATTAATCTCACAATACAGGAGTTGGTATTGAAGGATTGTCAATGAGGTGAGGTATGCATAATTATCAATCGTAATCCTAGATATGAATCAGTAACTTCGTTCAGTAATTTCAGCGGTGTTGTCCACTGCCCTAACAAGTGATGGCTTACAAGGTCTCCATGATCTTGTACCTGTCACCTCCCTTCTCCTGTCACCATGCTTACCTTGCTCCTGATGGTTCCTGGATCAGGGGCCCTTGGCTCCTGAACA
Organism: Carlito syrichta; assembly: GCF_000164805.1. Taxonomy (NCBI): domain Eukaryota; kingdom Metazoa; phylum Chordata; class Mammalia; order Primates; family Tarsiidae; genus Carlito; species Carlito syrichta. The sequence continues at coordinate 510,625 of NW_007249736.1, read as the reverse complement.
TCAGCTTTTGCTCTGGCAATCCCTTTTGCCAGGAAAGTCCTTCTCCCAGCTATCTGCTTAGCTAAACATTCATCCTCTTTCAAAATTTTGGTCAAATATCGGTGACTCCATGCGTTCTATCAGGAACATCTTATCTATGATCGCTATAATTTTCTCCATCTGGAGACCAGACTTATTTTCTTCCTAACCCTGATCTGTTGCTTCTTTTTTGTATATACTATCACCTTCTAAAATATTATGGAATGTAGTCATGTATTATGTTGATGATTGATTGCTTTTCTTTCTGTTCTAGAATTTTAGCTTCAGGAAAGCAGGACTTGTATATTCCTGTTTTGCATGGTGATGTACTCCAAATGCCTTGAATAGTCCCGGGCATATAGTAGGGGTTCAAGAAAAAAGATATTTTTAAAATAAATGAATATATTTTTGCTCTAAAAAATCATCTAAAAATACAAAGACTGGAGTAAGCCTAGTATTTCATGTTTGCCATCAAGTACCCAGGCAGAGGTGTGGTTGACATTTGGTGATTGGTAGTTTGAACTCAGCTATAGTGAGAGTATTTACACATAACAATTGACAAATGCTACAAATAAGATTTTAAAAAATATTTATCTATCTATTTATTTATGCCCTCAGAGAAAAATTAATGTGCACACCTCTGGACCCAGATTTTTATTCTTTTTATTCTACCACGTCCAGTGGGTTGCATTTTGATCATCATGCATGTTACTTCCGATTGAAAGATGGTGGCCACTTCAGTAGGTATAATGACTCCATTTTAAAATTTAGGTTTGTTGAGAAAAAAAAAAAAAAAAGCAAATTCTCAGCATACCAGCTGTTTTATCAGACAGCCAAAATTGTTTCAGAAGCCTCCTAAAACATAATGATAGCCTTTCATTGGTCCATAGTTGTCTCATGACAATATATACTAGCTTCACAGAAGACTGGAAAAGTAAATGTCTGACAATAAAAAACATTCTACCACTATTAGCTTACAGTCATCATGGCTTCTCTCATGGCAAATGCATCTCTGAACAAAATCAAGCATTAGCTGCCAGGAAAGAAGGGGAGTATAAAGTCTGTAAGGTTACCAGTGCATGATTGCTGGTACAAAAGGCAGAGACCATAATGAAAGATTTCTTAAATATTAAAAACCTTTAAGGGACAGAAAAATGAGCATCTGAAATTTTGAAGAGAGGCAGATGCATATGAATTTTAAACAATATCCACCACTGGTAAGAAAAGGCAACTGAATTTTTTGGCACTGAAAGAACAAATTTCCTTGGTTGCCACATATAGTAGACCAGCATCACGCAGGACCAAGTGTAGCACTGCAATTGCATTTGTTCTGCAGGAAAACAACACATTTCTATATATTTTGTTTCTTTGCCCTCTGGAAAATGATTTAACCTGGAATTTATCTTGACACACTTTTGCGGTGTAGTGTAGTCCTGATATACACTGTGAAAGAGAGTTTAAAATGCAACCTTCAAGATCGTTCTTCTTTGGGCTTGACATTTTTTTTCTATGCACAAGTATTTGCTATTTTGCATATTTCAGGCAGTTCTATAGTGAAGCAACTTTTAAATACATTTATGGACAGCATTTTCTGGACAACTCATCTACAACTGAGCACCGTTCTCATTCAAAGATAACTTCAACATCTAAAGTACAAGGACTAGAGTTTGATTTGTTCTTAAAAAAAATCAGCAGGAAAGCAATTGAGTTCTCTTTAGACAGTGACAGGTGCTCTCAACAATTTGGTTGTTGAAATAAAGGCAAACATGTATTAAAAGAAAAAACAAACAAACATAAAAGAAAAAAACAATCTAGAGGAACCAAGAGCCTATTTCAATTCAATTCAGTTCTGTTGATTATATTTTTGAACATCTGTTAAATCAATTTTACTTTTCCTTCTTCCCTATAACTATACTAGTGGTAAGAGCCTCCTCCCCAATTCATCCTTCACATTGTACCTAGCCTGTCTAACACCAAATCCAATCACATCAAACCTCGGTTACCCACAAAGCAAAACTGAAAACTCTTTAGTGTCTCCTAATACCAAACTCAAACTTTTCTGCACAGCATAAAACTGTCCACAGACAGGCATGGGCTATGAATTCAGTCTCATATCTCTCTACTTGCTCTAATACAGAGAATTGCATCCTTTTCCCGAGATAACCTACTGATACCTACCTTGCATATATTGTTTCTTCTAATATCAAAATTCTTCCCTGTTTGATTTAAAAAACACACTTTTCAATTAATTTTCTGCCTCTTCCTTGATAAGTCTCTAACCTACCATCTCAACCACAAGTTATTTTCCACACCTGTTCTTATAGTAACATTTAAGTCAAGTTTAGGCATGAATTGGATTATATGGTATTTTAAGATATTTGTTTTGGATTTGTGTACACCCCACACGCACTTTGTGCTCCAAAAGAGTTAAGACTGCCTTCCCATATTTGTATATTTCAGGACCAAGAAAGTTGAAATTCTTATTGAACATATTAGTGAATAATAATTATTAATATACTGCATGGCCAGAATAAAGGAAGAGCTGACAGGCAAACACCGATTTAATAAAAACATAAGAGAAGAGCAAATTGCATCCAAGGGTGATATAGATAAAAATCACTACATATAGTCAGAAAAGTCAGTAGATGAAACAGAACATGATTTTTTTTAAGAATTACTGACTGGGATTGGGAATTCATTTGTAACTACAAATAGGCTTAAAATTTGCATAGTAAGAGGAAAATTGAAGAACATCTAGGATAGCACAACAATGTCAGAAAGCAGAGATGACTGAGGGTGGAATGAAGCTGTGATTATGGTAGGAGTGTAGGTTGAATGGCAACCCCAGTTTGTGCTGGTTGGTAATGAGAGACATGACTTCATAGAAAATGGTGTGAAAGGCTGCTAGGTTGGAATTAGAAGATTGGAGTTGGAATCCAGGGTCCTACTTTCTTATCACGTGACCTTTGCCAAAATTGTTGTGATTATGACATTCAATAATAAAGGTGAAATTTCCTTATTTTTCTTAACACCCTTTTGCATTGTAGTATAGTCCTGATATATGCTGTGAAAGAGTTTAAAATGCAACTTTCAAGATCTTTCTTCTTTGGGCTTGACACATATTTTTTCTATGCACAGGTATTTTCTATTTTGCCTGTTTTAGGCAGTTCTCTAGTGAAGCCACTTTTAAATATATTTATGGACAGTATTTCTAGACAACAGCAATAATAGGTGTTCAAAATTATTAGTTACATCTGAATATTATTAGAAGAAATTACATTTGTTCAAGCCTTTAATGCACATGCAATATGATTCAACTGTATATAAAAGTGAGCTATGTTCCAACTCTAGAATCACAAAAGTAATACTATTCCTTTCTCCCTTTTTTGTTATCAGGGATTGTTTCTTGTGTGATTAGCAAATAGGGTCAAAATCTTTGTACAGTTCAGGATCAAAAACTTTAACTTAACATCTCCCTAGAAGATAGTATCACTTTGGGAACAAGCCCTTAGGGAAACACAAAAAAAGGATATAAAAATAACAAACAAAAAATAAGTTAAAAATCTAAGCATGTTGGTTGGGCTCGGGGGCTCAGACTACAATCCCAGCAATTTGGGAGGCCAAGGCAAGTGGATTGCCTGAGCCCGCCGGTTCGAGACCAGCCTGGGCAACTTGGTGAGACCTGTCTCCACAATAAGTCAAAAATTAGCCAGGTGTGGTAGCGCACTCCTGTAGTTCTGGCTACTTGAAAGACTGAGGCGGAAGAATCACCGGAGCCCAGCAGGTCAATGCTGGGGTGACATGAGTGTGCCACTGTACTCCAGCCTGGAAGACAGAGGGAGACACCAACTCAAAAAAAGAAAAACAAATCTAAGCATGCTTGTTTCCTTAGAAGACAATATTTCTGGTTTTTGAAGAAATGTGAAGATCAATTACTTCAATTCTGTCAAATTATTGATAAGGAGACTGAGCCCTGGGGAGATCAAGTCGCTATCTAAAGAGAACAGTCTAGCAGATAACTTCTAGAGGAACAGTTCCCGTGGTCTCCAAATACTTCCTTCTCACTGCATCTAGGTGGGCTTCTGTCAGCCACAGTACGGTCAAGCCAGGGTCTTTAGCTTTAGATCTTTTAGGTAACTCGCTTGTGCTCAATGCAAACCCAATTTTAAGGCATGAAGAGATGCCCAGACAAAAACCCAAATTACATTTTCAGCAAAGCCCCTGCTATTTCAGTACATTAGCTACAGATTCAATAAAGGTAAAGTGGTTGTTAAGCTTTTCAGCTTGAATGGCATCATGTTTTTATTGCACTTGGAAGAAAAACGTGGTGGCACCCACCCAAAATCATAAAACCAGAGCATCTAACAAAAGATGCTGTGAGCCTTGAGCTCCATTATAATTTCAGATTTGGTGTGCTTCCCACTCTGTAAATCACCTGAAATTTACAGCTGCACCTGCAAACCCCAGCACGAGGCTGAACTCTTAGATAAATAGAATTGCTCACAGTGTTTCCTGAATGTGCACTGTTAGCAAAACTGGGCCCTCAGCCCAGGTGGGGCTGCATGTTTACCCATACTGACTGCTTCTATTTGGCCAAAATCAATCGGGGCTTTGGGGATTGAATATATTTAGAAATAATGTCAATCTTTTAGATGTTTTACAGTGGTCCACAAAAGAAATGTAGGGAAATAAATGGATACGTCATAAATCTTAGTTACTATGTTTCATTTATTTTTAACTTTCTTTTTTTCAATTTCTCTATCATTATTAAGAGTTGACAAATTTTATTTTGAGACTCAAACATTAACAGAATATTTATAGAGAAAAGTCTGTATGTAATACTGGATGAGATGCTATGAAGCATGTGAACCGACACACACACATATCAGATGACATGGTGATAGGGTCCCTTCCATTGAGCAGAGGTGGGGAGAGGAGAGTCCTACAGGTTAAGTGCCTACGATGTGCAGAGTACCTAACAGATAATGAAGAAATATGCACAATAACTTCCATTTCCCGGTCCTGTTGACATGCCTTGCTTAAACATAGCATTGTGGATACTGTACTAGTTATTTTCAACCCCAATTATCAAATGGTAAAATTTAGCATCAGAAATACTTATTAGTTTGTTCAGCATCACTGACTTATTTTGGAAAAAAGATTCGAGCCGGGCTCGGTGGTTCAGCCTGTAATCCCGCGCCGTTGGGAGGCTGAGGTGAGTGGATTGCCTGAGCCCGCGGGTTCGAGACCCGTCTGGGCAGCGAGACCTCATCTCTACAATAAATCAAAAAATTAGCCCGGCGTGGTAGCGCGCGCCTGTAATTCCGGCTACTCGGAAGGCTGAGGCGGAAGGATCGCCGGAGCCCAGCAGGTCGAAGCGCGGTGGCTGGGAGCGGACACTGCACTCCAGTGGGCGACAGAGTGAGACTCCAACTCAAAAAAACAAAAACAAAAACAAAAAACCCCGATTCGAATCCACTTTTCTTTGTTCTAATCCAGTCTTCCTGTGCTTTCATGTATTGATATGAGCCCACTGCACAATTGCTTGCTGTTAGAATGTGCATTTCTTTATGGAGGGTATTGAACTTTAGCCAGGTTTTGAAAGATAGAAAAGATGTGAATAATGAAAAAGAGGAAAAAAACATGGAAGAGTAGATGGTCAGAAAGGGTTTGGACAGCATGAAAACCCCAGTTTGGCGATAATAATGGGTGTAACTTGAAGACTTGTGAAGAAGAAATTTGAAAACTGAAGTTCAGAAAGGTACAAAATGGCAGAAGGCTCATAATTCAAGGACAAATAATTAGCCAGCAGGACTAAGCAATGGCCTCTTATGGACATGAGGACATGCTCCTCTCCGCCATCAGTACCAGTATTCCAAAAGTTAATTCCTTTCACTATCCTCCACCAATTAACTACCAATCACTTTCCTTTTCATGCAGATAAGAAGAGAAAATAGATTTATAAACCGGTTATTTGTATTAAAGGGATGAATCATTAGTATTTGCTTTTTTTTAAAAAAAAATCTTCTATTCCAAGAGACCTCTTAGCATTATTTTAAATACTGAGACCTCAATTTGTAAAACAGGCTCAGATACGAAAAGATTATAATCTAAATTGCAAGCACTTGTTGCTAAGGTATTTTGGTTTGATATGAAAATTAGTAATTTTTTTGAGGGGGAACTTATTTGCTAAGAAGACTTTGACAGAGACTATTGATTAGCATAATTTTTTGTTGTTGTTGAACAAGTTAGACTTAAGTTATCCCTTACAGAAGTATAATTAGCAATATATTCATTCTATGAAGAATTTTTCTCTATCATTATTCTTAGAAATGTATAGCATTTATTTTGAACAACTTGTTCTGTGGGACTATATTTTATATGACTTTCCCCCACAATACATCTGGGAAATATTCCAGCTCTGTATTTTCAGCCTTTCTTCATTTGCACAAAGATATTACATGGCAGCAGAGAAATTTCTATTTTTTAAGAAGTGAGATTATGCTATACCAAGAAAAGGTGGAGGAGGATTATACATAGTGCCAAATTTCTTCAGCACAAAAGTAGGAAGCCTGGGAGAAGAGAAATAATCCTTCAGATAACTGTCTTCTCTTAGTTTGACCTACTCTTTCTTCTCTGCATTACCATCTGCACATCACTCTCCAAGTACTAGTAACTATCAGTCCTTATTAAGATACTGCACTGTCATTTAAACCCTCCAAAATCTAATTTTCATGTGTTTCAGAGGTCATTTAATACAAGAAGAGTATATGGGGGAGAAAGAGAAAGAAAGAGATCTGGTATGAGAGAGACTATAGCTCTGGTTTACGTGACCTGTTACCAATGGATATTTGGTGACAAGGATTCCTCAAAGTGTTCAGCATAGGGTGTCTCATCAATGAGAGTGCTCTCATGAAGTGAGTTTTCAAATCCTTCATAACCTCCCATAATTCAAAAAAAAATCTATTAATATTGAAAATCTCTATTACTCCAAATATTCTGCCAGAAATAAAGTTTATACTTGGTTTAAGCACAGATTTCCCAAATATTTGTTAATTAGGTAGTTTTTTTTCTTTTTGTTTAAGAGCTCAATATTCACATATCAGAACAGTTTAAATATTGTTTTTATAGATTATACATAGATAATACACAATTTTTTCATGAAATGATAATGACAATACATTCTAAAACAATAATGAACTAGAAATTTTGCTTAAAAATTTAGAACTTAAAGGATTCAAAATGAAATTAAAACTGTGAGCAGAAAATGAACCAAGTTAGAATCTCGGAATTGTCAAACTAGCTCTCCAAATACAATTGATTTAGTTGAATGACTTAAAATATGAGAAGAATATATAATTTTAGAGTCTCTAATCAATTAAAAAATAAGAAGAGGCAAAATTTCAATTATTTTCAGGTGATAGATAAAGCTATTGTTTCAAGATATTGTGCTAGTCAAAACAATTAACTGGGAATGATTAGAATTAATAACAAAATTTAGTATGGTGACAAATTGCAAGATAGAAATGCATGAATAACTTTTGCTGTCATGTAAGACCAATACACAGTATTAAGGTGCCAATTATAACAGGAAAAAGTTATCCCTTATGCACATACAAATACACATACATACACAGAATATTTTTTTAAAATGAAAGAAAAAAAAAACATGAATGAACTCCCTGGGAAAATGCCAATATAGAATTTCTTCTAAGATTCGAAAAGTTCAATCCTGCCGTGCTTATTGCTATACCTTGATCACTGGCTAATAGATCTTCCATTTCTTACCAGAGTGCTCCATAGGAAGCACTCCAAAATGTTTGTTGACTGGATAGGCAATTGGATAAGTAAGGTCTTTAAAAGAGCTTTAATGAAAGTCTTACTTGTACATAAAAATATGAAGATTTAAAACATTAATTTTTAATATAAATTAACTTAAATGTTCATAAAATTCCTTTAAATATTCAAATAGGATCTATTCTTAAACTTTACAAATGGCTAATATACAGAATAAAAATTTCTTATAAAGTGGTTAATAAAAATAAATAAAAGTAGGCAAATGTAGAATATTTATGAATAAATTATGAAATATCAATGTACATTAAAATGTTCACTTGTAATCAAACTAATGACATTGACCTTTCTGTTTTTTTCAAATGGAACTTCCTGATTATAAAAATGATTCAAAAAATAAGAAAATTTAAAATAAATGTTTAAAGAAACCCAGAATATCCTGCCAGTCACATGCTGCCTTTCATAAACACAGAAACTTTCTTTTTAAACTAATAGAAAAAGAAACTATATTAAAAAATTGAGTGGAGGAAGAGAAGGTGATGACTAATAGGACAGTCACTGGATCATGGACAAATTTTGAACTACAGAGATTTATTTTGAAATTTTAATTTTTTTCCAAAATGTTTCTAATATTTTTTTCATGATTATTGTTACATAAAATATCTTTTTTTGTTGGAAAGTAAGTTCTAAATAAAAATTATTATAATAAATCCAGTAAAATGTTCAGTACGTATGTGTGTTGCTAGTGGAATGCAAGCATGTTGGGAGTGGGAATGATAGAGGAATGGATGACCAAAATATATTATTTTCCAAAATTTACTACCCTTCTCTGTTGGAAAATAAATAATCGCTTCTTTATACCATTTGAAGGACTACACTTAAAATAGACTTCCCCTAGTGGATTTTTGATATCTGATCTATCTGGAGAGCACTGTTTTAATAAATTGTTGCCTACTGTCTTTCAACATCTAGCTCAAATATCACTTTCCTTATAAAATATTCCCTGAACCTTTCAACTAGAAACAAAATGTGTTTTGTTTTATTTTATTTTATTATTTTTTGAGTTGAGGTCTCACTCTGCTGCCCAGATTAGAGTGCAGTGGCACGATCATGGCTCACTGTGGCTTTAACCTATAGGGCCCAGGTGATCCTCCGTCCTCAGCCTCCTGAGTGACTAGGAATACAGGTGTGTGCCACCATACCTGACTTTTTAATTTAATTTAATTTAATTTGTAGAGATGAGTTCTCACTGTGTTGGCCAGGCTAATCTCAAACTTCTGGGCTCAAACGATCTTCACTCCTCAGCATCACAAAGTACGGGGATTACAGGCATGAGCCACCATGCCCAGCCATGAATATATTTTTATTTCCACTCAGCTCTCAAAGCTATTCATTTGTATTTATCAAGTGATTTTTTTTTTACTTTCTAATATCATTTATAATTAATTATGCAAACTTTATCCTTCTCGTATCAGATAGTGGGATACATTCTGGAAAGTTTCTACCTTTGCTGTTCCTAAATACAGATATACAATTTTAGGATAAAACTGGCAAAAGAAATGTGAGTGTTTATTAATATTTGTAAATGATTCAAAACAGGAAAACCAATTGAATATTCTAACTATCCAGACATATTTATGATTAAAAGCATGCTTCTCTTTTTTTCTGTGATGAATTGTTATAATGCAATTGGATGATTTTTCTGATACATGAAAGATAGACAAATAGATTAATAGATGATAGGTAGGTAGACATAAGTATCTGATATATATATAATGTGCATATATGCGTATGATGTATAAATTGATATCAGTCTGGTAAGATCTAAAATAGGTCTCAAACCAGATGTATTTTAATAGTGTGTTGGCAATTATTCAGAACACCAGCATTAGTTCTGAGCAAAGTGTTATTCTAAGCAAAGTTTGTTAATGGTACCTGGACCAGGACAACCTGAGGACACTGAGGTACCTGGAGTATAGATTTTAGGAAGGCACCTATCACGTGTAGGTGCAGGACAGTCCCTGAGAGTGAGTGCCTCCTTAAATGTTGCACCCTACTTATCTCACTCACATCACTCTGGTCTCTACACTCTGGTCTCTACACTCTACACATCACTCTGGTCTCTACACTCTGGTCTCTAAACTCTGGTCCCCTTTTTGAATTACTATCCTCTGTACTGGCTATGGGGATAGGGACATTGAGTTCCAGGACCCCTGTGTATACCCAAATCTGTGCCTATTCATGTCCGGCAGTTGACCCTGCAGAAACTCGTGCATAGGAAATGTTAGTCCTTCATATACACGTGTTTTGCATCCTGTGAATACTGTATTTTTCATCTGCATGCAGTTGAAAAACATCCACATATAACTGAACCTGCACAGCTTAAATGCATGTTGTTCAAGAGTCAACTGCATGGCTCTGTGTTATTAGCTTTATTCCAGACTCCTGAGCCTTCCCACCACCCGTAGCTTCTCAGATGTCCCCTCTCCATAGAGCATGGAACCAGGGTCCTGTTTAGAAGCCTGTGTCTCTCACCTCCTTATCAAAGCTCTAGTCATTTCCACTCCATTCATATGAAGAACACTGTGACTGTCACGCTGTAGACACATTTATAAATAGCCGTTTCGTTTTTGAGGTAAAAAAGACTGAGAAATATTTCATGTTAGCTCCCCTGGTGGTACTTGAATTTTTTAGAAAAGTTTCTTAATACAAAGAAATATATTTTTAGTGTCCTCAGGGCCCCCCTCTTCCTAAGAGCATCGGCTCATAGGGCCAGATCCGACGGTCCTTCCACAGCCTCCAGGTCAGGCCTGGCTCCCCGGGAAAGCCCCCGCCCCCAGAGCTCCAGCAGGGAACCACCACTCACATTCCTGCTCTCCACTCGACCCTGCTTCCAGGCTGGTCCACACACCTTTACTTTCTTATTTATTGTGATGTTTTGCAATTGTGTTATGTGCATTGATATTATTACCCAGAGTGTCTTTTCGTGTTTTTGTTTGTCTGTTTGATTTTTTGCAGTTTCTACATTTAGATTTTTAAAAATAAATCGCAAAACATTCTCTAGCATCAAAGCAGACTGGAATAAGGGTAAAGAAAGTTTTAGGCTTTGGGGGTGGGAATCTCACTTGTGTCACTAAAATGAATTCACGCTTGAAATTCTGCCATGCCTGAGGACTAAAACTTTTCAGATCTTATTATTGCCTCCTGACTGACAGCTATAGTCTTGTTGTATTTCTCAAAATGAAGAGAATACATTCTACTTTAAAACATGCCTTTCCTGGCTTTGGCGCCCTCCCCTGCCCTGGGGAGGTGAATCTCCTCTCTCTCTCTTTCTCCCTAATTTACTTTCTAAATGAACTATATTTTCCAATCTAAAAAATAAAATAAAAATAAAGAATGTCTAATCAACCTCCAAGCTGAAATCCAGCCATGCAATATGTAGGGTTTTGATAACATTACACCACCTCTCCTCATTAAAAACCTCTGCCACATCCATCCATCATTAAATAAGATGTTTAGTGACTTTAAAAGTGAGGATTACAGACATAATTGTCAATAGAAACTATAGTAACATACTTTTAGCATGAGACAATCATTCTCAATTATGTTATTGGAAACAATACATTGTTTGCTTCTTCAATTGTTTGACAAAACTTCAGTCAAAACTATATACTAATAGATAAAGAATTGACAAACAAGATAGATGATTCTGTTCCTCAAAAGCACAAATATTCTGACCTTTTTTTTCAGATAAGAATTGTCAAAGAAATTATTGTGGGAATTTTAAAATATGGGTTTTGTAGACAGAAATATCTAATATTGATGTTGTTTTAACCTCCCATTATAGGGATTTTGAACATACACATAATACTCTTGTGTAATGAATTCTCTTACCACCTGGATTCAGCTGTCATCAACCTTTTCTAGTTCTGGCCCATCCTCAACCCCATTCCTTCAAACTATTTTGAGCATTTCCCAGAAATCATATTGTTTCATCTGTTCACATTTCAGTATGTAAGTCCAAAAGTGGGAACTATTTTATTAATATAACCACACTAGTCTCAGATGTAAAAAATTTAAAAGTTTTTTTATTGTTAGATATTCAGTCAGCATTGAGATTTCTAGTTGTTCATAAAAAAGAAATACTATTTTAGCCCCACTTTTTCACTTACTTCTGTGTGGTCTTTCATCTGTAAAAAGAAGATTTGTTGTGAGAATTAATTTAGATGTATTATGTGTGTATACATATATATGAGTCTAGACTTACAGATCACTGAATTTTTTTCAAAAGGTTATCTTTAGAACACAATTATATATTTTTTGGTATATACATTAAACATAAGTCCTGAAAAATTTTTCAGTTTCAAATATAAAAGAAGGGACCTTGGAAAACTACAAACCATGCTCTGAGCGTCTTCTGATTCTTCCTTTCTCCCTTCTCTGTCCTCTTTGGAATGTTTTCCTGCCTCCATGAGTGTGGTTCCACCCAGAAGAAACCAGTAAGAAATTGCTTCATACTCAGATTTACTTATTGTGAAGAAAGAAGATAGTGGGCACCTGCTTGTCATTTGGGAATGATAGTAAGCAAAATTCACTATCACGTTTAAGCTATTGATTTTAAAAAGAAGAGTCACAATGTGTAAGCCTTCCCATTTATTTCAGAGTATAACTTCAGGATTATGGAACAATTTTAAGAGCAGTAATTTCTCTATATCTTTGAACTCATAGAAGGGACAGCTGACTCCACTATGTATTTATAAAAAGTAGACTTTTCCCTGATTTAAATGGGTATCTTTTTTTCTTTTTTTTTTTTAGTTGGAGTCTCACTCTGTCACCCAGACTACAGTGCAGTGGCCGCTCCCGGCCACCGCAGCCTCGACCTGCTGGGCTCTGGCGATCCTTCCGCCTCAGCCTTCCAAGTAGCCGGAATTACAGGCATGCACTACCACGCCCGGCTGATTTTTTTATTTATTGTAGAGATGAGATCTTGCTGCCCAGGTGGGTCTCGAACCCATGGGCTCGGGCAATCCACTCACCTCAGCCTCCCAAAGGCGCGGGATTACAGGCTGAGCTACCTGACCCGGCTCTAAATTGGTATCTTAAAGATGTATCCTAATTACTTCTCACTCATAAAAAAAGACATAAGGTCAATTCCATTTCTCTGAATGTATCCCCATAGTTAAGCGACACATAATTCTGTATATATGTGTGAGTGTGTATATACATATATGTGATTTAAGATAGAGTGATTTACAATTTTTCAACATTACAATACTGTGAAAGTGATACACATTCAATAGAAACATACTTTGAGTAACCATACAACCAGTGTTTTTTCACTTTCAGCACATTATTCAATAAATTATTTGAGATATTTATCATAAGATAGGATTTGTGTTAGATGTGTTGCCCAACAGTCAGTTAATGGAAGAGTTCTGAGCATGTTTAAGTTAGGCTAGGATAAGGTAGGTTTATTATGAGGTATTTAGTCACACGATTATGAAGGGTAAATCTCACACTGCCAGTTAGAGAGCCAAGAAAGTTGGTGGAGTAGTATAAAGGCCTGAGAGACAGATTGTCAAGGGCTGATGTAGATTCCAGTGGAGTCGAAAGTGCAAGAAACCAACATCATGGAGGACAGGAGAAGATGAATATCTTACCAGTCCAAATAATCAGGCAGACTTAATTCAACACTTTGTTCTTTTCAGGCCCTCAACTGATTAGGTGATGTTCACTTACATTAGAGAAAACCATTGCTTTACGCAGTCCACCAAATTCAATTTCTAAACTCTCCTGGAAACCCTCACTGACACACTCAGAATTAGTGTGCAAACAGCACCCTGGGTTTCCTGTGACTCAGTCAAATAAACACATAAAACTAATTATAAAAAAGTCCAAATTTTGCCTCCTATGAGAAGTGTGAGTCTGAGTCCATTGTCCCATATGCTAACATCTTTTTTTCACATTTGATATGTGAAAGTAATCCTTTTTTTTAAAAAAAAGTTCCACTTCTTTGGCTTTTAGTACAATTGAATTATTTGATATTTTGTTAGCTATATACCTTGTTTTTAATTCAATTTTATAAAACTTTTTGCATTTTTCTATTAAAATATCTATGTTATGTTAAATTATTTTGTATGTACAGTTTTATATTTTTCCTCAGGTTATAAAATATAGTTTTATATTTTTCCTCAGGTTATCAAATTGACTCTAAACCTCTTATATTTTTTTGACTGGCATTGTGGGTCTTGAGTACTAATAACCACTGAAATTACATGGCATTTAAAAGTTGAGAATTTCAAAGTATTTTATAGTAATGATTTTTCATTCCATCTTAGTGTAATGAAGGACTTTTAAAGACAGTAAATTGAAAGTGACATTTTCCTGGATGCATGGTCAGTGAGATGGCATATTTATGATTAGAAACAAGGATATAGACAACAGTGCTAACTCCATCATATTTCTCTTTCTGTCTCTGTCTGTCTCTCTCTTCTTACCTATTTTCATACAAAACAGGGCAATACATCTAGTAAGGGATTCTGTAAAAATTCAACGAGTTGTTTGTTTTGTTTCCTCTTGTTTTATCCTTTTGTTGTTATTTGTTTGTTTTATAGTCTTGTCTTATGTGTGTGAAGGTCATTATATGAAACTTTGATACTGATACTGCTCCATGACCTTGTCAGATGACAGCCAACATTCCATTAAGGATACTTAAGCACTTATTGGGTGCCCAGAATGTGTTCTGTGCGATACAAGAGAAAGGAATGACTCTGTTAATGCTCTCAAAAACCTTGTAAAAGACAGCTTCTGAATGGAGATCTTTACCCCAAATATTTTGGAGTTGCTGTTGGAATTTCCTTCAAAATCTGTTTGCATTTCCATTGCATTTTATTTAAACTGTGCTTTAAAGAATAAGAATTCCAACTTAATCATTATGTGTTTCATGAAACTTAATTCAAAATTAAGTTTCTCTCTTTTCTTCACCTCATACCTTTTTATAACAAAATTATTAAAAGACAAACAATGATTTGTCCCTACTAAAGATATTCAAAACAATGCTGTGACTAGGACCCCAAAGGATAAAGCCAAAGGAGGGTCCTTCTGGTAGAAGCAATATTTCAGCAGCAGGTGGGGCTGCCTCATTCATCACTATGTCCCCAGGGCCAGAATCCATGTCTGGCACGTGGTAGACATTCAATAATGCTTGCTGAGTAAGTGAATAAAAGAAGAATTTCAGAATAATTTGATGAAATAAGAATTTTCTCTTGTGACATTGACCTTGAGATTACTCTTCATATTTAAGGAAGAAAGAAATGTTTATGTATTTTTTGCAAGATTTAACATTTAAAAATTAAAATTGCATTTATAAATTATGAATTCTTCAGAAATATTTATAATCATAGACAAATTAGAATTTGATAAATGAATCAGTTATATGATATATGCAATCATATGCTTCCATGTAAGATAATCCATTTCACTATATGGAAAAGTTGTGTCAGAATAATTATATTTGATGACAGTTTTTCAGAATAACCGTCTTCAGCAAACAGGCATAATTAATTGAAAATGACAGGATCAGAATGATCTAGCAGGATGTCTTGATATGCTACTGAGGTAGAATAGATTAGAAAATATAATTAACTAATTATAAAGAAAATGGATATTGTTTGCAAACTGTCAAAGTTTTACATAGTAAAAGTAGTCCGCTAATTTTGTATTACTTTAAGATTACCATTTGAAAATTTAGGGCCAGTAAAATGTTTTCAGTTACATTTTTTAAAAAGTGAGCATTTTTTCCTTTCTACTATGAATCTTTTCTCCTCTGACACCTGACTAGAACTGTTAATGCAGTCGTGTGTTAGAGCTTTGAGAGCTTCTCTTTCAGAAATTGTTGTCATTTGAGGATAAAATGTCTGTATCTCTCTACCTCATTGACTCTCCATCTGTTGTCAGCAATCATTGGAGAGCATTTCTTATTTTCCTCACGTTGTCTCTTTAATTTCTTTTTCTCTTTTTAACAGTTTCCTAATTAACACTATATTGTGGTAAATATCCTTGGGAAAAATGCTGCAAAAATATTTCAGTGCAGAACATTTACATTACATAGGTAATCTGACTCCAATAATGGTACACAAATACCCTATCTTTTTATTGGTGGATAGATGTATGCATTTTTTTGCTAATATTATTGGTAGTAAATACAAACCAATTATTAATAGAACACAAATTGGGAAAATGGATTTGCTTTCTGAATGAAAAATAAGCATCCTTAAATAACTGATTATTAAATTTATAATAAATTTCTGAAATTTCTCAAGATCAGTTTTAACAATGATATCTAGTTTTTCTAGCTCTTTATTATCTAGCTCTTATTGGCACCTCCCATGTCCATTGTCAAAATCAAGAAGATAATTTTATACAAATAACACCAATTCCTTAGAAATGCATTTTTATATATTTCTGGATGTTATTTCAAGTATGACTCAGAGAAGAAACTGACTGTAGCATTTCAGAACACAGTAAGTGCTAATAACAGCTTCAGGTAGAGAGTGGCATTTTGGCGTCTTTGGGGATAGAATACAGGTAGGGTGAGGGAATGGGAAATCGATTCCAAGCCTAATTTGCAAAGACATTTGAGGTGACAAAATCAGAATAAGTTTCCACATGTGGAAACTTTTTTACACTTTTGTTAAGAATAGTGGTAGGATAGGGCCTGAAAATTGTATATTATTTGTCCCTACTCAAAAATTTTTCATTCTTAATTTAGGGTTGTACATTAAGCTTATTGCAGAAAGTCTTCTTACATAAACTAATTACAATTGTAGAAGCAGGAAGAAAACTATTATAAATATTTTACAAAATAAATGTATTGAAGACGCTTTTGAATAAGTCAGCCAAAATCACTTCTATTGATGACATAAATAAAATGATAAATGAGATCAGGCACCTTTTGCATATTAATTAGTTGACTTTTATGATGTTTTTGAGGTATAAATATAAAAATAGTACTAAAGTAGCTTGAGCATCTTTAAATGTCTGCTTCGTCTTCCATTTTTACAAATGCATAAATTCTGAGGAGTCCAAAGGTGATAGACTTACCTCAACTTAACATTTGACCTGCTTGCATGCAATCATGGGGGAAGTCCTGGATTTTATAATATTGTAAGTTATGTTGATTAAATTTAGTAATAGAATTTCCTTTGAAATGTCTCTGGAACATAAGAAAAAAGATAAAGCAATTTCTCTTGATCAATCTAAACAACTCATAGCCATACATAAACCTTAGCCACAAATTATATTCTTCTCTTTGCCTCCTTAGGCTTTCAGAAACATATCCTGTACTGAATTGACAAAATCATGGGTACTGAAAATATGGATTTGAATCCCAGCTGTACTAACTAGCTGTGTGAACTCAGAAAAAAATACTTAGCATTTCTGAACCTGTATTCCCTCTTATATCTTACCATACGAAATCATTATCAGAATTCATTGATATGAATGTAAAGCACTTACACAGTCTCTGATATATAGCTAGTCATCAATATTACCAGTACGGTGATCAGTATTACCATTATTGTCTTTTCACTAAAAATTAAACAAAAAAGCAAGAGGGAAGAGAGCTATTAGAAAAACGTGAAAGAAAATGATGGTGAGAAATAAAATAGGAGAGTACAAAGAATGCCCTAGAGTAGGCATTTGTAAATATTGGCATGGGCATGATCCAAGATAAAACAAGAAAGAAGAAAGATAGTATTTATTGAGCAAGTACAATGCTCCAGGAACCTTTGAAATACCTTGTCTCAAGCTCACAAAAGCTAGTTAGGTATTATCTTGTCTTTCTGTTTATGATAAATTGAGACTCAGAAAAGTTATATGGTTGAACCACAGTCATTTAGCTAAGATACTACTGACAAGGAACTATTAATATTTAGATATTTTTACTTCATTTTAAGGTTTAAAAAAATATTAGCACATATTATAGCTCAAGACTTAGGAAATGAACTCCAACACATCTTAGAAAACTCGGGCAAAGGAGGGAGTCACGATTGGTCCTTTGATCACTTTGACTTTTCTCATGCTGTCTACTCCTCTCAATCTCCTCTTGTATTTAAGAGACTGTTTTATAATCTAGAAATTCAAAATCATTGCTAAACTACAATATTATCTTAAATTAGTCTTGTAGATTTCTGATCATGTGATCAACCAACCCAAAATATTTTCAATCTTTTCTCATTCATATTCACCATCTATTTGCTGATGGCTCTTACTGTAACTCATTTTTCTAGTCATGGCCTAGGTTATATATAGTTGTAAATAGGATATGGGTTCACTAATATAACTCTCTTCAAATGACCTTATCATAGATAGGTGAATAAATAAACAAATATATGCCTACATAAATATTCAGATAATCAAGTTTGCTATTGCCTTGTTTTTTTTAAATTTTATTTTATTTTAAAGATACGGGGAACAATTCAGGATTAGGTACATAAGTGGTCATTGTACAAGTAAAGTTTGCGCCTCCTTTGGTACTGACTTCTCTTGGTTTGCGATCAGCTACCTTATTGATGTTATGTGCCCCCACTTCCAGCAGTTTCCTGCTACTGCCAATCCCTTTCTTATAGTATTATGCTATTTGTTCAGGATCTGCTTATGAGTGACAACATGTGATACTCAGTTCTTTGTTTCTGTGACAGATCCCTGAATATGATAGACTCTAAATCCACCAAGGTCGCTGTGAAGTCCATAATTTTGTCCTTCTTTATTGCTACACAATATTCCATCATGTACATGTGCCACGTTTTTTAAATCCAGTCCACTTTTGAAGGACAGTATGGTTGGTTCCCTGTTTTTGCTATTGTGAATAATGTTGCAATAAACATATACATGCAGGTATCTCTTGTATAGAATGATCTGTGTTCCTCCTGGTATAGTCCCAGAAGGGAGATAGCTGGGTCACATATAAGGTTGATTTTTAGATATTTTAGAAATTACCACACTGTTTACCATAGAAGTTGTACTAGTTTACACTCATACCCTCTTTCCCCCGCATCCTCTCCAGAATTTGTTGTTTTTTGAGTTAATGATAATGACCTTCCTGACTGGAGTTAAGTGGTATCTCAGTGTAGTTTCAATTTGCATTTCTTTGATTAGTGATGCTGAGCACTTTTTCATGTATCTGTTGGCTTCTCATATGACCTTCTTTTGAGAGGTGTCTATTCATATCTTTACCCACTCTTTAATAGGGCTGTTTATTTATTTATTTATTTCATTTTTGTTTCCTTTTGGCACGTTGGAGTTCCTTGTGGATCCTAGAGGTTCGGACTTTGTCAGATATACAGTTACCAACTGTTTTTTCCCATTCTGTGGGCTGTCTCCCCTCGTTCTTGGTAGTTTCTTTTGTTTGGCAGAAATGTTTCAGTTTGATGAGGTCCCATTTCTTTATCTTATCTTTTACGGCATGGGCATTTGGGGTTTTGATCAATAATTGTTTGCCTATTCCAATTTCTGTGAAGGTGTCTCCTGTGTTTTCTAAGATTCTTACAGTTTGAGCTTTTACATTTAGGTATTTGATCCATTTAGAGTTGATATTTGTGTATGGTGATAGGTAGAGGTCCTATTTCAATCTTCTGCATGTGATCAGTTTTTATAGCACCATTTACTGAATAGGATCTCCTTTTCCCAGTGGTTGTTGGTGTAGTCTTTGTCAAAGCTGAGGTGGTTGAGAAATTGAGGTTTTGCTTCCAGAATCTCTATCCTGTTCCATTGGTCTGTATGCCTGTTCTTGTACCAATGCCTGGCTGTTTTGATTATTATGGCCTTATTGTAAAGTTCAAAGTCTGGAGGTGAAGTACCTCCTGGTTTGATTATTTTGTTAAGGATTGTTTTGGCTATTCATGATCATTTTTTTTTTTTAATGAATTTCTGTATTGCTATTTCTAGGTCTGAGAAGAATGATGTTGGCAATTTAATGGGCATTTCTTTGAATTTGTAGATTGCCTTTGGTAGGATGAACATCTTAACAATGTTGATTCTTCTTATCCATGAGCATGGAATATTTTTCCATTTGTTTGTGTCATCTTTGATTTCTTTGATCAGTGTTTTATAATTTCATTGTAAAGGTCTTTCACTTCTCTGGTTAGGAGGATGTCAAAGTATTTCTTTTGTTTTGTGGCTATTGCGAATGGAATTGTGCTTTTCTTTGGTTCTTTGCCTATTTGTTGTTGGTGTATATGAATGTGACTGTCTTTTACATGTTTATGTTGTACACTGAGACTTTGCTAAAGTCCTTTATCAGTGAGGAGGTTTTTCACAGCTGTTCTTGGATTTTCAAGGTATAGAATCATATCATCAGCAAAGAGGGATAACTTGATTTCCTCTTTTCCTATTTGGATACCCCTGATTTCCTTCTTTTGTCTGATTGCTCTAGCTAGGATTTCCAACACTATGTTGAATAGGAGAGGTGAAAGTGGGCAGCCTTGTCTTGTTCTGGTTTTCAGGGGAAATGTTTCCAATTTTTGTCCATTTAGTAATATGTTAGCTATGGGTTTATTGTACGTGATTCTTACTATTTTGAGGTATGTTCCCTCTATGCCTAGGTCTTCAAGGATTTTTATCAAGGAGGAATGCTGGATTCTATTGAAAGGTTTTTCTCCATTTAATGATATAATCATGTAGTTCTTGTTTTTACCTCTGTTGATGTATTTAATGACATTTATAGTCTGGCCGATGTTGAGCCAGCCATGCATCCTGGAAATGAAGCCTACTTGGTCATGGTGGATGATTTTTGAGATGTGGTATTGGATCCGATTTGCTAGAATCTTGTTGAAAATTTTTTATTTATGTTCATCAGGGATATTGGCCTGTAGTTCTCTTTCTTTGTTGTGTCTTTACCTGGTTTGGGTATCAGTGTGATGTTAACGTCATAAAATGATTTAGGGAGAATTCTTTCTTTCTCAATTGCCTGGAATACTTTCAATAGGATTGGTATCAGCTCCTCCCTGTATGTTTTGTAGAATTCCACTGGAAAGCCATCTAATCCAGCATTTTGTTTGTTTGTTTGTTTTGGGTAGTTTTCTTTTGGCAGAGTCAATTTCCTAGGTTGTTATCAGTCTACTTAGTGTCTCAATTTTTTCTTGTTTCAACCTTGGGAGGTTGTGTGGTATCAGAAAGTCATCCATTTCATTTAGATGTTCAAGTTAGTTTCCATACAGGTAGCCTCTGATAATCATTTGTATTTCTTTGAGGTCAGTTGTGACTTGAACTTATGTGTTTCTGATTGTGTTTATTTGGACTTTTTCTCTCTTTTACTTCATCAATCTGGCCAGGAGATCCATCAATATTGTTTATCCTTTCAAAGAACCAGCTTTTTTTCTTTCATTGAATCTTTTCTATGGTATTTTTGTCTTCTATGTCCCATATTTTTGCTTTTACTTTGGTGTTCTGGATTCTTCTGCTGAAATTAAGGATTTAGTGATCTTGTCTTCCAGCTCCCTCGGGTGATTTTTTAGGCTGTTAACTTGTGATCTTTCTATTTTCTTGACGTGTGCTCCCAGAGATATAAATGTCCCTCATAGTACTGTTTTCATGGGAACCCAGAGGTTTTAGTAAGATGTTTCTTCGTTTTCATTTGTTTCCAGGAATCTTTTAAGTTCTGTTTTGATTTCTGTGTTGACCCAGAGGGTTGTTTAGCATCATGCTATTTAGTGTCCTTACCTTTGTGGGTTTGGGGGGAATTTTATTGGTAGTGGTATTTATTTTTATTCCACTGTTGTCTAGAGGGTGCATGGCAGTATTTTGATCTTGTGAAATTTGTTTATGCTTGATTTATGGCCAAGGATGTGGTCAGTCTTGGAATATGTTCCATGTGGTGATCAGTAGAATGTATATTTTATGGTTGTTTGGTGGAGTGTTCTCTAGCTACCTATTAAGTTCATTTGGTCAAGTGTCAAGTTAAGGTTCTGGATCTCTGGTGATTTTTTTGCCTTGATGATCTATCTAGGGTTGTTAGTGAGGTATTTGAGTCCCCGGATATGATAGTGTTACAGTTGATATCTTAGTTTATTTAGTATCTGCTGTATAGAAGCTGGTGCTCCTGTGTTGTGTGCATTTATGATTAAGATGAATATTTCTTTCTGATGAATAGAACATTTTATCATTATGTATTGTTCTTCTGTTTCTTTTAAAATTTTTGATAGCTCAAATGTTGTTTTGTCTGATATTAAGATCATTATATCTGCCTTCTTTTGTGATCTGTTCACCTGAAAATCTATTTTCCATCCTCTATCTTGAGTCTGTGAGTGTCCTTTGTAGTGAGATGTGTTTCTGGGAGGCAGCATATTCTTGAGTCATTTTTTTCTTTCCAGTTTGCCATTCTATGTCTTTTCAGTGGTGCATTTTAGTCCTTTTACGTTCAGGCTAATTACTGAAATGTAAGAATCTGTCCCTGACATATGGCTTTTATAAAGCTGTTTTGTGTCTTTTAATTTTTGTGTTAATATATGTGCATTTTCATTGTTGAGAGAGTGTTTGTATTCTGTAGTTTCTGTGTTTGTGGCCATGTGAAGTATATTGTCTTTCTTGTCTTTTTTCTTCTGTGCACAGCACCTTTTAAAGCATTCCTGTAGAACCTGGTCTCAAAGTAGCATATTCTCTTAGGAATTGAATGTCTGGGAAGGATTTTAGTTCTCCATCGGTGATGAAGCTTAGCTTGGCTAGGTAGGAAATTCTTGATTGCAATTGTTTATCTTTGAGAACATTAACAATTATGGTCCAATTCCCTCTCACCTGTAGTGTTTCTGCAGATTCGTCTGGAGCTATTCTGATTTGTCTTCCCAGGTAGGTAGTCTGACCTTTTTCCCTTTCTACCTTTAAGAATTTTTCCTTTATACTAACATTGTGTAGGCAAATGACTATGTGTCTAGGGATTGATCTTCTCATAATGTGTCTTACAGGGGTTCTCTGAATCTCTTTTGCTTGGATAGTCATCTTTCTAGTCAGTTGAGAAATATTTTCTTGAATGACCTCATGGAATGTTTGTTTCAAGGTGTTTTATGTTTCTCTTTCTACATCAGGTATTCTGATTAGACATAGGTTTGGATTCTTGATAAAACTCTAGGAGAATTTCTTCTTTCTTCTTAAGTTTTTTCCCCTATATTTTAATAGATTGTTAACTCCATATTTTGGTCTTCTGGCTCTGAGATTCTTTCTTCTGCTTGGTCAATTCTGCTTCCTATGCTTGTCAAATTGTGCTTTATTTCTATTTATTTCCAAATGCACTTTCTTCAGTCTGTTTAACTCCATTTTATTCATTCTATCCAATGATTCTCTGACCTCTGTAAGTACTTTCTGGGTACTCTCACTCTTGGAGATAGCCACTGTGCTCCAGTAGCTGTTCTTTCAGGCATAGACTCTATGTTGAGACTCTGAATGTTAACAGTGATTTTCGGTTGGTTTTTCTTCATTTGTAGCAGTTTTCTTGTCTTTCGCTTTAATTCTGTTGTTCAGTGGGAAATGGAGAAGCAATCTCTTCTGACATTTGCTCTACCTTCTGTCCTTCCCTGAGCCAGGACTACAGGTTTGTTCAACAGTGAAATAGGGCTGGGGATGGGGCAGTGTGCTATCTCTTTACAATTTAAATACTTACTAAGGGGCATGGGAGGTCCCACAGGGATTCAGAACCTATGGATCACAATACTTGTTATCTGGAAAATGGGCCATCTGGGACTTGTCTCCACACAATATGACATTACAATGCTTGTGTAATCCCTGAGTCCAAGACATGGCATAAGAAAGAAAAGAAAGGAAAGAAGAAGAGGGGAAAAAAACCCCACAAAACACAGAAAGGAAAAAGAGAGAGAAAAAGAAGGAGGAAAGAAAAGAGAAATCCACCCTATCAACAAACAAAACAAAGACAAATAAACAATTAAAAAAGAGAGAAAAAAAACAAAAACAAAAACAAAAGAAAAAAAACAAACCCAAACCGCAAAAACCCATTGGCAGCAATTTCTCAGCTTTTGTATATCTTTTTGGGGGAGAGCACTCTCTTATGGTGGGTTCTGTGATTGTAGGTGTGTTACTGCAGGTTCCCTCTTTGCTGTTGAAACTTAAGATGTTAGAATCTTTACCCTCTGCTGCCTGCAATTGATAGCTAGTGTGTCCCCATGGGGGAGTGGGGATTGTGGGTAAGGTAACTAGACCCAGTGTCTCCCAGGCTCGTGTCCCTTTCCTCTCTCAGCACGGTCACAGCTCCCATGGCATCCAGTTCACAATGGGGGAATGTGGCCTGCAGCCTCTACCCTGCCCTCCTGATCTCTTTCGCTCTTGCTAGGGGTGAGGAAGAGTCAGGTAGACATTCACCAACTTCCTCAGTCAAATCTGTTGTATGTGTCTATTGGCCAGCAGCTGGCTTAGGGTGGGGAGTGGATCTTCTGGGGATTCTGCATCTGCCATTACCCATGTGGGTTTGTGCACTGGGGACAATCCTCTCTGAGTTCATAAAGAGCAGCTCCAAATTAATGCAGCAGTCACCCCCTGGTCTTAAGATGCAGGTCTGCTGCTCTGTGGAGGCCTTTCTGGAGCACTTCTCTGCCCAGGGTTTAGAATGGCTGCTTAGTTTATTTACAGGCTGCTCTTCCTGCTGAAAATGGGGTTGGGAAAGATCATTCTCTCCCCAGCAAGTGCCATAGTCTCTGGATCTCAGGTCCCAGTGGTGGAGCCTTGCAGCCTAGCCTGGTGTTGAAGGCAGTGGCAGAGAGTTCAGGTTTGGGGTGGGCTCTCTCTATTTCTTCTTTGGGACTCTGTCTCTGGCTTTCTCGCTGTGCTACCTCTGCTACCCTCACTGCCAATGTCCAGCCTGGCACTGCAGTGGTGGGAGTGGCAGTCACTCTGACAGCTTCTTCCTGGGAAAAACGTTGTTGGTTTTAGAAAATGGCACTCAGCTTCTGCACTCTGGGAACAATGGGGCCCACACAGGGCAGTTGCAACACCAGCCACTTCACCAGAAGACCCTTGGCCACTTGCTCCCGAGTCCCCATTCAGTCAGCCACTCATACACCCACTTACACACAGACACACATGCAAATTCTTCCATGCATTCACTCACACAGGGATTTGTGCAGTCCAATTGGCTATGCCACCATCTTGTCAAAACCCCTCCTATTGCTTTTCTCATTGTGCTTTCTTTCCAAAAGATACTGTCATAATTTAAGGCCTATCCTGATACTGATTTGATGTAATATTAGAGCGTTTATTTTTGCCTCAGGTAATTAAAGCCTAATCATATTATTATAAATCTGAAACAAAATAAATGACACTTTTCAGTCAGAAAGTTTTTGTGTGTTCGAGGAAGAATTAGAGTCTCACAAATAAGTCACATTCTCTATGTATGACTCTCACTATTTTCCGCTGATTTTAGAATTAAAGATAACTTAAACTAGTTTTTTAGTTGTTTTTTTTTAACAAAAAATGTAATGTTTCTCACCTCATAAATTTATGCACATGTCTTGAGACGCACACATACATTTGTTTTCATTAAGTGTTTTCCTTCTCAGGTTTTTTTTTTCAACTTTATTGAGGATAATTAAGAGACAGATATTAACATTTGTAATTTAATCACTTTTCATTATACTTTAAAGAATAAGATCATTTTTTATAGAGTGATTTGTGTTCTTCAGGGTATATTCCCAGTAGGGGGATTGCAGGGTCATATGGAAGGTCAATTTTTAGAGCTTTTAGGAATTGCCACACTGCTTTCCACAGAGGTTGCACTAGTTTACACTCCCATCAACAGTGTAGAAGTGTTCCCTTTTCACCACACCCTCTCCAGCAGCTGTTATTTTTTGAGTTGTTGATAATTGCCATTCTGACTGGAGTTAGGTGGTATCTCAGTGTGGTTTTGATTTGCATCTCCCTGATGATTAGTGAGGTTGAGCATTTCTTCATGTGTTTGTTGCAAAAAAAGATACCTGCACACGTATGTTTATTGCAGCATTGTTCACAATAGCAAGAACCTGGAAACAACCATGCTGCCCATCAAAAGAGGACTGGATTAAAAAAATGTGGTACATATACACGATGGAATACTATGCAGCCATAAAAAAGAACAAAATCATGAATTTCGCTGCAACCTGGATGGAACTAGAGTCTATAATACTGAGTGACCTCTCACAAAAACAAAAATCCGAATATCACATGTTCTCACTCATATAATGGACCTTGAACATCTAATGCAATACTACAAGAAAATGACTGATGGTATTGGGAAACTATGGGGGGGAGGGGAATGGGATTAACAGTAGCAAATATCTGTCGGGGGATGGGAAAACACTTCTTATCTACAGGGTGCCTGAATGAAACGTCATTGTACACCTAACCCTTAACTGTACCCCACAAAACTATAATAAAAAATACTGATTAATGAAAAAAAAAAAAAAGATAGGATCCCTGATTGTGAACTGCCACAAAAAAGACCCTGAAGGCAGATTATAACTACATCTATTAAAAAATGAGATTTTAAAAAAATAAAAAATAAAAATAAAAATAAATAAAAGTGAAAAAAAAAAGAAGAAGATCAGCCTAGGAATTTAGGTGACTTGTCCAATGTACATGCAGTTTTAAATTTAAGGATATATAATCACAGACAAAGGATAGATTAAAAACCAAAGAATTGCATCTTTAAGTTTAAACATTATTGGTCTCATACTTCGCTTATGATGTTACAATGGTTATAAATTCTCTTGATGGAACATATTCTTGAGACCACAGTTAGACTGTAAGGATATGTCTTCTTATTAACTTTTCCACAGATTTTTCATGTCTTTCAAAAAGCTTTTCTTGGCCATGGTCTACTAAATTTTACTTGACATTTAGTTGCATAAAATAATATGTACTGAATTTTTCAATTTTTATTTAGTGAATTTTTGTATACAGGAACAGTGGCTCATGCCTGCAATCTCAGCACTTAGGAGGCCATGGCTGGAGGATCACATAAGGCCAGGCATTCAAAACCAGCCTGAGCAACATAGTGAGTCCTTGTCTCTACAAAAAATAACTTTTCAAAATAAACAGGTATGATGGAGCATGCCTGTAGTCCCAGCTATTTGGAAGTCTGAGGTAGAAGGTTTGCCTGAGCTCACCAGGAAGTCAAGGTTACACTGAGCCATGATCATGGCACAGCACTCTAACCTAGACAACAGAATAGGACCTCAACTCAAAATAAATAAATAAAATAAAATATAAAATAAAGATAATACTTAGTGAAGTTTATGTAGAAATCATTTTTCCAAATAGATCTACACATTTTATGTAGGTATCATCTCATCGGAAAAGTATAAGTTAGCAAACTGTACATTCTGAAAGTCCGACAAGTTCTAGTTCAGAGCTAAAAGCAATCTTAGCATAAGAATTTAAGCCAATGATCATGAATAAAGGATTTCTATCCCAATTGGCATATTATCTAAAAGACATTATAAATCTGATTAGACTAGAAAATACAAGTATACTGTTCAAAAAAGCAAGCAAAAATGGAAATTAGATAGAGATGTTTTTAATTGTACTTTAATCTTACATCTACTTAATTACTGATATATAATTATTCTTTAAAAAAATTTAGAACAACAGATATTTGAAAATAGCTTCTAAGTTTAAAAATAAAGACTTGTTCAAGTAAATCACAATTATCTATTCAATAGAACTTAACACATCCTTTAAATATCACTTATATGCAGGGTATTTAATGGCATTGAGGGAAAGAAAAAAGTTAGGTAGAAAATGTATAAATTGCCTTTATTATTTGTGGTTAAATAGCTCAGCACATGCCTAAGGTACATACATACCAAATTATAATTTTGCTATTTTATCTAAGAAGGAAAAATATTTTAATTTTTTATAATTTCAAATTGTATCTATTTTTAAGTGTTTTATAATGAACATATAATGCATGTTTCAATTACATAATTTACTTTAAGAAATTATTATGATGAAGTTAAATTACTTTAAAGCCTAAAAATTTAAAACTTTATTATGTGTTGTTAATATCATATTTACAATATTTACTATATTATTTTTGTAATATATTATATTATTAATATGAATTTATAAGTGCATATTCTAATATATGGTTAGTCAACCTAAGAAAATCAATCAGATATCTTCTAGCTTTTATAATGATTCATCCATTACGTGTTTGAAAACTGTGTTGTTTATCAGGACAGTTTATGTGTTTTAAGTTTTTTTCATATCTACTTTCTCCAGAGCTGAGATAAAATATGTTTGGTATAGATAAATTTATGGATTCAACTGCTCTGACCCACATAGAAGATCCATACAAAGCTGGAGAACAAATGACATATTTACAATCAGAGTTTGCCACATAGATATGGATGGATAAGTCACTGAGGATTCTTTTAAAGGACAATTGGAGTTTTAAAATAAAAATCCTAACCCTTTATGATCACTTCCTTGCAGAGTTCATTTACTTTTTGATTTCTACCATTATTTCTATGTCAAACAACTCCCAATTCTGTATTTCCAACCATAATCACTCACAATTTCCAGATTCATATTTCACACACATTTCCATGCAGATATCTAACAGTTTCTGCAAACGAAACAAAATTAATCATCATTCTTCCCACCAAATCCAGAAGTTCTTTCTAATTTTGCTAATAGCATCAAAATGGGTCTAGTGTGACATACCCTCCCTCACCTCTCAGCATTGACAATTTGGTAGTTCCTCTGGGGTCCTGTAACTCCTGGGTTTCATCAGTCAGAATGTTCTATTGTCTCTTTCTTTTCCCAGTCCTCCATGACTTTCCATTGCAACTCTTGCACCCTTATCTAGCTTTCATCACATCATAGCTAGATTTCTACACCATGGATGTCTTTAGGTGCACTAGAGAGGCTATAGATAGCTTTTAATTAATGGTACTGCCTCAACCCACAAGATATAGTTAACTTAAAATGACAAGACATGGGGATTAAAGTGCTGCTGTTTAAATTATTTAAAGTCTCTATATATTGAGATGAGTTTATCCTTTGTTTCAATATACTGGATATGTTGAAATATTTCAAGTCTTAATAGAAAAGGTAAAAGTACTCACTTGTCCTTTAACAAACACTTATTCACGACATAAGAGAGTCTTAATCTTCACTACCCTTTTTATTAAGCACTGTGGTTCTCCACAGTCACTTTGAGGATGCACTGAAACAGCATGCAAGAAAGTAGACTGCAGAAAATCACAACATGTGTGATCCAGTTTGTGATCAGAGAAGTAGCTGTATGTATGTGATGTTTTCATTAATCTGAATACATGTATAAAGCACCTGCTTTATACTCAAAGTATTCTACGTTCAATCAGGATACAAAGAAGACTAAGACAAACTTCCAAATTATTTATAATCAAATTGGTGATAGGAAATTCAGACACGCTAAGCAAAGGCAAATGAGATAAAGTAAAATACAGACATCTCTAAGTATTAAACCTAATTTACTCCTGTCACTGTATTATAAAGTAAATTTTCAGAAAGTATGAGCTTTCATTGCATTCTTTTTAAATGGGCGGGGTGGGGGGGAGGGGAGCATGCCTTCCCAGTGTATCTAAATTCCCAAACATCTTCATGCAAATTGTCAAAATATTTTAACCACCAGTATGAAAATCTATTGAAGATTTTTGGAGAATATGTTCTTTTTGGGGCACTAATTGTCAAATTATTTAGCATTTAATAAACCAAAACTGGTATGTTTGCATGCAGAACACAACTATACTGTCCTGCATCAGATATAGTTTACATTTTCTTTCCACACTGCAACAAACAATCATGAAGTAGCATATGTATTTTTGAAAGAAGATAAATAGCAAAGCTGCCTAAGATGTTATCTAACTTGCACCCAGTTTTATAGTGTTCACAGGCTCTTGGTAGATGCAATACTGGGGTCCACAATTGGCTAATTCCAGGAAGAATGAGAAAAAGGTTAGTGACAACATCTGAGATGTTAGCATTCTAATATCCTTTCTCCCAGATGTGAATGTTGTAAACATTTTCTTTAGACCAAGGTTTCAATTCAGTCTGTGGATTTGGGATAAACCATTTTGCAAGTCATTACATCAATTGTTGAAATATTGAAAGATCAGATATCAAGGGATACATCTCTTTATCGGGTACTGAATTGTTTGGGATTATATGTGCTATAGAATTAGAATTAAATAGTTGAGAATCAACAGCAAAGTTGGGGTAATCAGAAAACACTACGGAGAAGTCATTTAAGTGAGTACCAAAAATAGATAAAGTATTCCTAGGTAGCATACAATAGAGAGGCAGCAATATGGTGACCATGAAGAGAGGTTATTTTTAAAGGACAAATGCGTGTGTGTGTGCACAAACAACAGCCAGTGAAACTACAGAGGAAGAAACACCAGATTTGCAAATAGTATCCAGTATTTGCAAACCACCAGGAAGTCTTATTATATATTTATTATATTCAGTACATATGTACATGTTTGTTCATTTTATATATATTTATCCATTTTATATGTACACATATACAGATACACACACAATTCATTATATTACTAGCCATGACTTACTCAGTGTTTTGCAATAAAATTAATAAAAACAATTTCCACTAGAAGTATCACCTTAAAACAAGAGATGAATCATCATTAACTTTGTAAAAGCAAAAACAAATTCTTAAAAGTAAATATTTGGTTATAATTCAAATTAAAATATAGCAAATTGTAATCACAGAAAACCTTTCTATTTTTGATAGATGACTGTAAATTGAATATGCGTTATTTATATTTTTATATTTTACTTATTAGGTCAGATAAGTAATAGCAGCTATCTTTGCAATCTAAAAAAAAAAAAGAAACTGGAATCTAAAATAAATAAATAACCTGGGAATTAACACTGTCTGTATTTCATCAAATTTGTATTTCTTGCTCTACTTTAAATATAAATTGTTCGATAATTTTTACCTTTTTAAAAATAAGAACAATTTCTCCATTTCTTGTTTTTGCAATGTTAGTTCATAACAATAGTTTTAAAGATATTTGCTAATATAAATATTGTTCTCATATTTTGAGGCAAAGGTTTTAATGTTAATGTGAGTATAAAATCCTAAAACAGAAAATTTCAGATTCTAAAAAAACACAAATATTTCATTCCATTTTTATTTTCCCTTGTATACACACACACACACACACACACACACACACACACACACACACACACACACAAGCAAACATACTCACATGCAGACATCTTATTTTAAAATATAGAAACATACACAACACAAAGACAAGCAGGGCTAAAAAGTCTTTTTAATTTTACTCTTTCTCCACTACTTTACAGAAATAAAAAATAATACCCCAGAAGGTAGAAATTAAATGCTAAAAAGTGTTCTGTTGGTGCTAATGACTGAAATCAAAAGATGCAGATATATAAAGGAAAGGCATACAGCTATTAATGATAAAATTATAGTATAAACAGCTGACTTAAAGGTAAGATTTAATAGTTTTGTTAAAATGTGAATACTTTGATGATGGGAAGAAAAATGTAGTATCTTGCACACGGGGTATAGAAGAATTTGGAGTGGCTGAGATTCCTCCATGAAAAATAATAGCTTCATGATCAGACTACTGTTACTTCTGACATGTGAAATGATGAGATTTTTTTTCTATTCTGGGAGGTTTATATTATAATTCAGTCATGTTAAAACTACTCTGAGGCCTGTAATACACGCTGTTGGTAGTCTGAGGTTAATTGGATGGACAATTAGTCTTTGATCATCTGTCAAGGATGCTATGGATTTCTGCCAAAAAAAAAAGGTAGATTAAACTGAATGGCCATCCACGTTTCTTTATTCTGCATACTTCTATTATTCCAAAAATAAATTTGGTCAAAATGTATAAGTGAAAGCTATGATGTCTACAATCCTGATTAATCAAAATGCAAGGCAGAGATCTAATACTTTAGGAGAGGAAAGATCAAGAAGTTGCTAAAATGCCAGAAAGCATTGCTTTTACTTACTGAAGGCACATTCATAGTATCAACAACTCAAAGATAAGTAGAAGAGAAAAGCACATGAATTTAAATACAAACATTATTCTTCACGTGCATTTACTTAACAAAAAAATGTACTGAGTAATTAATCTATTCTCAGCAACTTAACAGTAAAAAAATTCAGTTTACATGTTATTACAGAGGGTGGGAGGAGATGCTAACCAGTTAAAAAAAAACAGTTACGTGGCAGGATATAATCAAAGATCAGATTGCAGGGCAGACTTTAAGAGCTCTGGGGTCATAAGGGAGCAGCTTCTCTATGAAATGAAATGATCAATTAATATAGTTAATGGCAGGATTAAACTTAATTCTTTAGGCAGGGGGCCTTCTAATATTTTTGCTGGAACAAGAATGGATATACCTAGACTGCATCTGCACCCCTTCTTTTAATCCTTACAGTCCTTCCAGCACTCAAGGAGCCTTGTACACATGTGTATGGACATCCTCAAGCTACGATTTAATCTCTTCTATAACTATCTCATTACCCAGTCAATTGTCTCTCTTGGGCTATACCCTAGGTCTGTGTGTCCAGTGAAAATGGACTTTGGGGTCATTTGAGAAAACAATGTCGATCCTGTTTTCTTTCTTTTTTTTCTCACAAAGTATAATGACTATAGAGAAAAACAGTAATAATTCCATTTATAGGCAACAGGCATTCTGCTAGGCATTCTACAAACATTTTTGATTATCTGGAAACCTGCAAAAAGATATAAACATTTTGAGAATG
The DNA here is from genome assembly GCF_000164805.1 of Carlito syrichta. Lineage (NCBI taxonomy): Eukaryota > Metazoa > Chordata > Mammalia > Primates > Tarsiidae > Carlito > Carlito syrichta. The sequence continues at coordinate 478,020 of NW_007249736.1, read as the reverse complement.
TGAATATTGAAACTTAACATAGAAAGTAATTTTCCAAAATGACTGTGAGTAGCAGGTATAGATTGTAGATTTATATCATATGACTCCAGAGGCAACGATTTTCTTCCAAGTTATGTTATTTTTATTTTGTTTATAATTAATTAATTAATTTTTAAATTGTGGTGTACAATTCAGGGTTAGGTCTACAAATATTCATTGTGCAAGTACCCTTTTTGATTAGGTGTGCCCCCCTTCCCAGGCAGATCTCAACTTCTGTTAATCCCACCCCCCCACACACACACCATCAATTCTTTTGTTATAGTGTTACGGTAGTTGTTCAAGGTCCAATTATAAGTGAGAACATGTGCTACTCAAATCTTTGTTTCTGTGAAAGATCACTCAGTATTATAAACTCTAATTCCATCCAGGTTGCTGTGTAGTTCATGGTTTTGTTCTTCTTTGTGGCTGCATAATATTCCATTGTGTATTCGACCCTGTTTTTCTAAGACCATGGCCTTGAAGGACAGCACAGGTTTTGAGTGGAGACATTCCCTTGGCTCCATAGACCCAGGTCACATGGGGAAGTTCGCGGCTAAAATAAAGACATAGCTAGGCTCCTCAAATATCATATTCTGGGGAAGAATATGATATGTGTATTTTGTGGTCTGAAATCACAGAAGAAAAATGTCAAGCCTCAGTTACTGATTTGATATTAGAGACCAGGGATTACGTAAACATTTACAGGCAAAACTGAAGATAGGAATGACTAAGGAAAACTTTAAAGGTGGATTGGGGCAGTTGATGAGTTTGGTACTAAGCATATTAAACATGTTTTATCTTTCTATAGCTATAGAGTGAAAAGAATCTAGGAGCTAGATGAATTTGCCTTCAGCTGCTATGAGAAGGCAGCCGGCACTGTGCTCATAGGAGCACAAATTAATTAAAGTGTTCTTTGCAAGTAAAGAAGCAAAGGTCTGTTTCTGAAAACACAAAGAAAAATTCAGTTGTACCTAGCATTCATGTAATCCATAACTTAACAGCTGTCATAAGAAACTGTTAATTCTCTAATGGATCTGTACACTTCTCTCTTACCCTTATTCAAAAGGCAGCATTACACTATCACTTAAAAAGGAATTTTGGCTTCTTTATAAGTGTCATCATTTCATTCTCTGAGTACTTCAAAGCACAGGAAGTCAAGAGAACGAGCATGGAGTCTCTTTGAAATGTGCATTACAATGATATTGCTTCCACTTCATATTATTGCTCCATTTTTAGATGCTACATATATAGGATTTTGGCCCAAATAAGATGCAATTGTGGAGGAAGCCTTTGCCTCTTGAAGTTTTAAGAGTTTTCCTACTTTACTGCAATTTTGGAGGAAGCAGCAACCCTAGAGAACTCAGTAGAGCTAGAGCCCTAAATGACATGCTCAGGCAATCAAGCAATCACTCAACATCAGATCATTCAATGTTAAAGAGGAACTCACAGAAGATAATTCTATTTCAAAAACTGGTAGTAATAAAGCAATGACCAAAAAAAGGATTTATTCTTTTAAACCTATAATCAGTGTGTGAACACTTAAGTTAAGCAAAACCTTTCTAACAGAGGGAGCGGCTCTTTTATTCTTTCACTATTTTCCAAGTGTAAAAGCAAATGACTTTTTTGTGTATTTATTTATTTATTTAAATTAGAGATGGGGTCTTTCTGTGTTGTCCAAGCTGGCCTTAAACTCCTAGGCTCAAGCAATCTCCTACGTCAACCTCCCAAAATGCTGGGATCACAGGCACGAGTCACCATACCTCTTGTGTGTTTTTTAAATAATATATCATCCGTTCTTCCCAAACTAGACAGTTATTTTTAGAATCAGTAACTATAGAAAATGAATATTCTGATTTCTAAGAAACAGCAGTAATAATAGTAATATGAGTAGGATAATCTAAGTCCCATGAAGAGATAGCTTTAAAGTCATACATGATGGAAGAGAAGAAAATAACCATAGGTATCTGGTGTCCTGATGGGTGTTGGTATTGCCTCAAGCTAAAGCAGAATATTTGTAATCTTCTCAGTACTCAATATGTTGTGAAATACACAATCTAGAAATAAAATAATTAGAGTGATTTTATTATCCTCATATACATCTTTACTACATGAATCTGAAAGTTGATCAATTTAAATTGCATATCAGAATCAAATGAGAAATGTCTTTTTTTTTTTTTTTGAGTTGGAGTCTTACTCTGTCGCCCAGACTGGAGTGCAGTGGCCGCTCCCGGCCACTGCAGCCTCGACCTGCTGCTCAGGCGAGCCTTCCGCCTCAGCCTTCCGAGTAGCCAGAATTACAGGCATGCGCTACCACGCCCGGCTGATTTTTTGATTTATTGTAGAGATGAGGTCTCGCTGCCCAGGTGGGTCTCGAATCCGCGGACTCAGGCAATCCACTCACCTCAGCCTCCCAAAGGCGCGGGATTACAGGCTGAGCCACTGAGCCCGGCTGAGAAATGTCTTAATGCTATAGAATATGTGCTAATTCATTAAGAAATAGTCATCACACTGAGTAGTTTCCAGTATCACTAAGGTCTGTGGATTATATTTGAACAGCATAGTGAAGCATAGTGTGCTTCTGCTTTAACGGAGACTCACATTTCATAACCATCAGGGCACAGCTATTGAATAACATATTGAACAACTATTTAAAAACGTGTCTACTTTGATCCCATTTAATCTTTTCAACAATTTTACAAGTGTTTTTAAATCAACTGGAAGGATAAATCTGAAAATAGTATAATAGGTAAATTATCAGCAAAGACCCCTGAAATTTGATTCTTCTCTTCAAAGACCCAAAAAACTTTCTCTTTATGTGTTCAGGAATAATTGGGTCCTGGGAGACTAACCATGCTAGCTAAAATGCCCACAGAGCTGAATCATACATCAACTTTCTGGTTTATTATTTTACAGTGAAAAATAATGTCATGGGGACTGAAAATACTTAACGTCAGTGGGACCAGCACATTATCTCCTCTGAGGTCCAACACTATGGGAAGCCAAATCAAAATCAGAAACCACTTTATTGATTTACCGTGAGAACTAACGGTCTCAGGAGAGAGAAATACTCAAAAGTCCATTACAGCAGCGATTCTCTTTATGAGAAGGATGTGCACAAGAGACTGAGGGTGGCTTGCTGAACTTGGAAACAAAACAAGGGAACTAACTGAGTCAAAGCTTAATGCACCTGCCTGAGATAGCTAGAAGCCACTCTCAGTGATTGTGTTGAGTCTCCTTTCAAGAATGGAAATATCCATCCTCTTGGGTATAGAACTGTACAGCTATTTCTACTCTAGAGATGGACTTTCCTTAGGAGCAGAGATATTTTGAGATGATGGTTAATGTACACTTTCTGCTGCAAGTGCTTGAATCAGTATGATACTCATCTTCCCTGGTGACTTTCCTTTTAACTCTGCTTTTATGGCTGACCAAAACCTTCTTCTGAATAGCACAAGGTTTTTAAAAGTAGTTTAATGCAGTTCATTTAAAGTACTCCTAAGTCCTTCTTTGTAGCAATTCTCTTTAATAGGTGAATTTCCTACTCCATCCTATACATATATATATATTTTTTTTCTATGTAGTAGTTTATATTTCAAAGACGACCCATTCTCCTACACTCTAAATTCTCAGGGAACACCTAGATGCTGTTCTTAATACTGTCACGCTTATTATTTTTTTCTTTTATGTTCAATTAGATTCTGTTCAAAGTGTTTATGTAATTTATTTAAGATTACATATCTGGCATGCAATAATGTCTGGATACAAAACCAGCTGTTTCTCATTCCTAATCCAGAATTATTTACTACTCTATGAACTACTTCATCATTTTCCTGTAATCCTTTCTTTTGGTTTTGCTAAGTTGTGTGTGTGTGTGTGTGTGTGTGTGTGTGTGTGTGTGTGTGTGTGTGTGTGTCATTAACAATTGCATTTGTTAATAATCTGGTATATTTAACATTAAGTAAAAAATGTCTCTATACTGGTCCTCTTCATAGTAAATCTTATGGAAAACACTTGCTCATATGCAGTCTCATCTTTCTTATTTTTCATTGTCTCCTTAACTATTTATTTTATGTGCACTTCCATCTATTCAATTCCAGTGAAACTATTTTATAAAAGTCATTGATTACTAATGTTAGCAAATCCAATGTTTATGTCTTTGTTTTTCTTTTTTTAAAAAAAGTATTTACTTTAGGCTTGTGGGGTACAGGTGAGGATTTATTACACAAGTAGGCTGCATGCAGGTGAAGTGTAGGCTTCTGGCTGGCCCTCACTCCCTGTGGTAGCTGGCCCTCACTCCCCCTTCTAGCTGGCCCTCACTCTCCCTGGTAGTAGACCAGGCATCCATTGTGTTATCATGAGACCCCCACTCTCTTCCCTTTCTCCCTCCTCTTGCAGTGCGCAATGACTGATGATCCCACCCTTGTGCTAATGTGTCTAGTGTTCAAGGCCCACATGAGTGAGAACATGTGGTATTCAGATTTTTGTGTCTGTGATAGTTCACTTAGTATGATGGTCTCCAACCTTGTCCAAGTGGCTGCAAAGGCCATGATTTTGTTCTTCTTTATAGATGCATAGCACTCCATCTTATATATGTACCACATTTTCTTTATCCAGTTCAATTTTGATGGGTTACAGGGTTGGCTCCACTTTTTTTGCTACTGTGAATAATGCGGCAATAAATATATGTGTGCAGGTGTCTTTTTGGTAGAGTGATTTATTTTCCTCCGGGTATATTCCCAGGAAAGTGATTGCTGGATTGTATTAAAGGTCAATTTTTAGTTCTTTTAGAAATTGACATGCTGCTTTTCATAGAGGTTGAACTAGCAAACATTCCCACCAACAGTGTAGAAGTGTTCCCTTTCTCTGCAGCCTAGCCAGCACCTGTTGTTTTTTAACTCATTAATGAAAGCCATCCTTCGATAAGTGGTATCTCATTGTATCTTTGATTTGCATACCTCTGTTGCAAATCAAATGAGGCTGAGCATTTTTACATGTGTCTGTTGGCTGCTTGTATGCCATCTTTTAAGAGGTGTCTGTTCATATCCTTTTCCCACTTTTTAATGGGATTGTTTTTCCTTTCACTTCATTTGAGTTCCTTATTGATCCAGCATGTTAGGTTTTTGTCACATGCAGAGTTTGCAATTATTTTTTTTTCCCATTCTGTGGGTTGTGTCTTTACTCTCTTCATAATGTCTTTTGCTGTGCCTTTTAAGTTTGATGAGGTCCCAAATCGAATACTTTATTTGTAAAATAATGTCTACTCTTGGAGACTGCAACTTTCTAATCTCTTGGTTGTCCTTCCATCTTACTGTCTGTTTCTTCTCACTCTTCTTTTCTGGAACTTTCTTTTTGACTTAACTTTTTAATGTTTTAGTGCTCCAGGCTCATTTCCAGGCCTTCTACAATTCAACCTCTGTACACTCTCCCTAAGGAGACTCAGTCAGTCTCACGAATTTAAAACAGCATATATATGCCCACGTTTGTATTTCTAGCTCTGCCTCCACCCCAGCACTCCAGTGTATTCAATAGCCGACTTAACATTTCCATTTAGATGTCTATCTATCATCTTACACTTAATGCATACAACGTGAATTTTTTGACCTATTTCCATAGCCATCACTCCAGAAACCCTTACTTCTGGTCTGCCTTAATCATTTCCATTTCAGCGAATGGCATCACCATCCCACAACTGCTCAAGTCAAATCTCTAGAAGTCATCAGTAATACTTTTATGTCTCTATTGCATCCAATTCATCAGTATATCAATTCACTCTCTACTCAGATTATACCCTGGGTCGGACCATTTTCCTGCGTTCTGAGTACTGCCAGAATGGTTCAACCAGCCATTCTCTCTACCTTTGACTACTGCAATAGCCTCTTAATTATCCTCTCTGCTTTGGTATGTACCCTCTGCAATCCATTCTTCATCCAGCATATAGAAGACTATTTTAAAAATGTAAAGCAGATGATGTTTCTTTCCTCCTTAGTCTTCTTTATTCCCTTCCATTCTAACTTTAATCACATTTAGTATCAAATATAAAGACTTTACTCTTTATCATATTAAAACATAAATTATGAGAGCTGGGATCTGTCTCTCCGGGTCCTATCACAGCACCTGTAACAGTTGCCTAGAATGTTACAAATGCATAGTAAATGTATATAAAACCAGTAAATAAATAATAAGTAAGCAAACCTCCAGTTGGATAAATGTGGTGAATTTAAAGTATCATTTGATGTTCACTATGAATTCTGACCTGACTACTTTTGTTCCCATTGTTTCCCCATGAAAAAAGCACTCTATCATCCTCTCCCTTCACTCAAATTCGATTCATCCTTCTTGATCTATCTAATCCACTCTCAACTCCTGCCCTGCCTTAGTAACTTCCGTGACCAATTATCTTTATCTGTCTCTGATAGACCATGAAAGTGCGCTATTATGAAAGAGGGGTGACACTCTTTGGGGGCATTTGCAATCATTATCAACAACAAATATCCACAAACTGCTAAACATGTACAGATAATAATGTGCAGTTAAGGTCTCCATGAAATTCCGATTTCCTCTAGAGCAGAATCTTGTCTTTTTCTTGCCTGCCTACTTTTGCCTTATTGTTATAAACAGAAGCAATACTCAAATTAAGCAGCCTGACGATTAATTTAATGAGCTGAGTGTATAGGTGCTACTCAGAATAGGAATTTATCAAATGGTTATAATTTGTTGGTTGAACATAAAGACACCCCGAGGAGTGTATATGTGTATGTAATCTATGACAATCATTCAGAAATAAAATAAAATTATGCCAAAAATGGTATTCTACTCATTCAGTTATGAGAGAAGCAAGTAGATGTTATAATTGGTCAAAATGCAAAACACACACACATTTATAGATCAAGAATACTGAAAGATTATACAAACTGTGGCAAACAGGCTTTCCATTGGAGACAGGTGGTTTAAAAGAGTCAACTGAACCTCTATGAGACAAGACAAAATTTTCATTTCTGTAGATAAGAATTATTTTGACATTACTATGAGTTATTTACAACTCTCTGAGTTGAAAAGTAGTTGAAAGACAATGAAGGATGAGAAACAGATAACCCAAAGGAGTGTCCTCTAGATAATACATAGTTTACATATAGAGTATGAATTTTTCTCTAAGCCGTTGAACTCAGGCCTTTCTGGATAAACTAAGTGGATTGAAGTTCAGTGGTTTATTATGTATTTATTAAAGCAGCAAGAAATGCATCATCCATTATAGAAAGTAAAATGTGCATGTTCATATGCTTTATTTATATTTCTAAGTACTATTTTATATAAATATATTAACATTATTGAACATATATATTGCCACTACTCACCAATGTTTACTCTTTTGTTAGTTTTTGATGTTAAGTTTATTATTTATATAATTAATCAATCACTTAATCTCCCTCCTAATGCTGTTAATTTGGCTTATTATATTTTTAAAGTGCTTTAATTCCATTCCCAATAAACAGAAGAACACTTAAAAGTATTTCTTTTATTTTGTTCAATTTGTTGTCTAATGCTGTAATTCATCTGGAACTTATTTTGATATAAGGAATAAAAGTGAATATTTTATTATAGTTAATCATACACTCTCCAACAGTCCTTAGTTCATCCTTGCTGCATTATCAAAAATGCAATATTGCTTTTATATTTGTAGAAATAGCTAGCTCACTGTTTTAGTGTATTTGTGTGTTAGGTATAAATAATGAGCAACAAGGTTTGCCTCATACTTCCATAATTTCTATATTATTTTATATTCATATCTGTTTTCCAAACAAATTAATTTTTGATAATTATCTAAAATAAGACAGAGAGTGAACTTTTATTGTTGATTTTGTTCTTTGTAATAGAAAGTAACTTTTGATTTTTATGCAAAATATTAGTTGAATTTTGCTACATGCTTAAATGATATAAATCTGTCCCCTATAGCTGAATTTGTCTAAGTTTTCCTGTTGAGTTTTTCTCTGACCCTTTGGGTTAAGATTGATTATTAAAATAGAATACAGATATTCTGGAACATATGTATGCATGCTTTACTGCATTAGTTATATATTTCTGCATAACAAATTGTCCCCAGGATGTAGTTCCTTAAAACAGCAAACACTTATTATCATCCAGTTTCTCTGGGTCAGGAATTCAGTAGCAACTAAATTGGGTAGTTCTGGCTCAGGGTTTCTTATGTGGCTCTTGTCCAAGTACCACGCAGGGTCAACTCAGGCTTAACTGAGAATGGAGAATCCACTTCCAAGATGGTTCACTCCCATGGCTGTTAACAGGTGTCCTGAGTATTCTACAGACTCTCGACAGACTGCTTGAAAATATTCATGAACGGACACCCAACTTCCCTAGAGCAAGCAATCCCAAAGAATACAAATAATAAGGAAGCTGCAGTGCCTTTGAGGACCTAGTATTTGAAGTTATTTACTCCGGTTAGTTATACGTGAGCTACTAAATCCAGCAAACACACGAAAGGAGAGAAATTAGATTGCACTTATTGAAGAGATGGTACCAGAGAATTGGTGGATATATTTTGAAACCACCACATTTACTGAATTTGAGTGTCTTTTATTTTAATTGAAATTTTTATCCCATTTAATTACATATCTTTATCCATGTTTATTTGTTCTTACTTTTTCATCTTAATATTTTCTGACTTATTTGCTTCTTTGTTTTATTCTACCTGGATACATTTCTGCCCCCCCCCCCCCGTTTTTTGGTATAAGAACAGAACCTATTTCTTGAATTTTCTCTTGTGATTAGCATGATGTCCAACCTATTTGTACTTCTACCATGGTATTTTCTTCTTTTTAACCTGACTGTTTCATATTCTAATCATGTCATCAAGATTGATATATGATCGTTTCATTCTGTTCAATGTGAAATAATGAAATTATCCATTTTTATTTTGCCCTATTCCTGTTTCTCTTACTTTCTGAGTCACTAATTTTACCTATAGTTTTTTTTGATAATTTATTACTATTAAATATTTTTTAAAGTATATTATCTTTTCAATGCTTTAAAAAAGGTTTTGTGGATAATGTTTTTTATTGTCTCATATATAACTGAAAGAATTTTACTATTTTCATGTGAGTAAAGTCTTGGCTGGAGAAAGTTCAAGAATATTGAACACTTTATTTCAAATCTCTTTAGGTCAATGGGCAGGTTCGTGTTGGTTAAAACTCAACCTCTGAAGTTAGTTAGAGTAGGGGCACATCTTTCTTTCAACATATAATTTGTTTCTCATTTCTTTTTTTTTTTTTTTTTTTCTGAGTTGGAGTCACCCAGACTGGAATGCAGTGGCCGCTCCGGGCCACCGCAGCCTCGACCTGCTGGGCTCCGTCGATCCTTCCGCCTCAGCCTTCCAAGTACCTGGAACTACAGGCGCGCGCTACCACGCCCGGCCAATTTTTTGATTTATTGTAGAGATGAGGTATCGCTGCCCAGGCGGGTCTCGAACCCACGGGCTCAGGCAATCCACTCACCTCAGCCTCCCAAAGGCGCGGGATTATAGGCTGATCCACCGAGCCCGGCTTGTTTCTCATTTCTAAGTGGCTTGTTTTTATTTATGTTTTCTGTAAAGCATTGACAAATGTATCCCTTATCCTTGATTTCTACATTTACTAAGCCAGTTATGGCAAATGATGTTTTATAATTTTGTGCTTTGGGGTGACAGCTGTTTCTTTGTCCCTTTAACTCACTTGGAATAAAATGATCTTTTTGCCTCTGAAGTTTCATGGTTTTCTTCATTTAGATAAGTTTATCTCTTGTTTGTTTCCTATTATTTCTTTTTTTTATAATTCACCGTAACATTAGTAGTTTCTTCTTTAGAAAACTAATTTTCTCTTTTTAATCTCATGTCCTCTTTTTGGTAGTTAATACATTCTTAATTGGATTTCCTGCTATGTTACTTTCTATTTTCACTATCACATTTAGTTTACCTATATTCCATTATAATATCTAACTCTCTTTGCATTTCTGCCTTTTTCTTAGTCAACTCATTTTCTCCATCACCTCAGTTCTCAGCTCTAATTTTATATTCAGCTTTAATTTTACAAAGTCCATGTTTTTTTTTTCCTTTTAATTCTTTTTATTTTAAAGATGTGGGGCACAATTCAGGGTTAGGTATACAAATGTTCATTATGCAGGTACCCTTGTTAATGAGGTGTGCCCCCCCTGTCCCCAGGAAGATTCCCACTACTGCCAATCATTCTCTTATAGTATTATGATAATTGTTCAAGGTCTGCTTATGAGTGAGAATATGTGATACTCGGTTCTTTGTTTCTGTGAAAGATCACTCAGTCTTATAGACTCTAAGTCCATCCAGATTGCTGTGAAGTTCATGAAAGTCCATGTTTTATTGCAATTGTTTTCAAAAGCAGAAAACACATACTGCTTAAAGAATATATTCTCTAAGGGTAAAATTTTTCCAGAGATATGATCTTTGTTTAACTCTATCATAATATATTTTCTTATTATCAAAATTTTCCTGAATATCTTCATGGGCCAAATTTGGTTTGCTTTATTTTTATTCATTCAGTAAGAGGGTTTTTTTTGTTTGTTTTCAGTTTTACTGGTTTCCAAAACTAGGATAGATTCATTTTCTTGGGATCTCCAAGTCATTAGACTCTGTTCTAACACACATTAGGCACTATGCTATCCTGAGAGGTTGGAGAGAGAGAGGAGGGAATCACTGGTGAGTTACTTTTTGCTTTCATGTTTGGTAAAGTCATTGTATTTTCTTTATGACTCACCTTTTTTAGGTTGAGAATGTTGACATTTGGGGAAGAAAACCCACCTCTCCATTCCCCCTGCCGGCATGGGCATTTGCAGAATGTAACAATGTATTGTTTCCCAGTGTTCAGTTAATACCAAGCTATTAATAACATTCAAAAGGAGTCAAAGGAAATTATTCATGCCAGGCACCAGTGAGTGGTGTCAGTTTCCGTTGTTTTTATTTTATGTTGTTTTCTGATTTCCATTGAAATGGATTTAGTCTCTGGGGTCTTCATTCAATCGGGTCCTGGAGATTTTATACCTAGAAGAATGTCTTTACATTTTCTGTGATATTTTAGAAATGATGAAGTCTTTTCTCTTTTAAAAACAAAATAATTATGTTAGAACTCTGGGAGGGGAAAAGCTAGACATTTATCCACAGCTGTATGTAATACCCAGGGATGTATACAATCTTCATTCTATTTTAATTTAATTTTACCTGGAGTGAAGGACGTCAGACATATGCATTTTTTTACTCCTGTTTTATGATTTTTCTCAAGTTGTTGAATCTAGGTGATGGGATACATTTTAAAAAGCACGATCATCCCTTCTTAAATATGTGCTTCCATAAAAACGTGGGCCTTGTGTTGTTATTCTACATATTCTAGGCCACATTTTGCTGTAGGAGTAACTTTTTTCTTAACCTGGTCCCAGACTGCTCAGAAGCATTCTCCTTCTTATATTTTTGTATTCTTGAACATCTCTCATTTATTTTTTTTTATACTCACTGGGGATACAGACCCTTGTTCAATATGCTGACATAACCTATGATTTAACATCAGAATATGTAAGTAATGACTTTAATTTTAGTGCAAAAAAATGAATGTCAGATGCATTAGGTGATGTCCTACCAGTCTGCCCTAATTTTCACAGCCTCCAGAGAACTGATGAAATGAAATGGAGAATTCAGGTGCTATAATTGCTTCCAGCTACTTCTGTGCCTCAATGATTTTTTATTTTATTAGTATAATAACAGTGTTCACAACTTTATATGATATAAAATTAGAAATGCATGTTATCAGTATTACCAGCTTGATGCTTAAGCTCATTTTTCTGTTATTTTAAAGGAAAGAGAATTTCAGCCTCTTAATTAATTTTTATGATAACCGAAGACGTGTTGTAAGTAATTCTTTATAGGCAAAAACTACTAAAACAATTATATAAGTTAGGTAGCTTTATCGACCTAATTCCTTCAAGATTAACATATCTAAAACTGAATCCGTTATCTTTATCACAAATTTCTTCTAGTGAAAAAACCTCCCAGAAATTAAGACCAAGATGAAAACAATAATGTACCTTAGATTTCCTAGATTTCTATTTTGCCTTCACTCCTACTCTTACGGTTTCCTGAAACCATTTTTAAACTCTTCATTCTTCTCCAGTTCTGCTAGAATTGCTTTAGTCCAGGACTTAATCCAGTCTTGAGTTTTTTCTTTTCTAATTTGATGCAATATGGGACGTCTGAGAGCCTAGGACAGAATGTAAAATGAGAAAAAACTAAGATGAAGAAGGAGATTCGAGGAATGGCAATATTAAGAAGTTGAATATTAAAAAGTTGAATAGATTATTCAACAAAGACTTAGAGAAAGGTCATGCAAGATGGTAATTCTAAAAGTATCAATTAAATTTAATAATAATTAAATATCAATTTCATTGTAGTGGCATGAATATTTAAACAGAATGGAAACTGAGGAAGTAGAGTATGTTTAGTTTCTGTTTTTGTTTGTTAATTTAAGAAATTTGACTAAAGGGAAAGAGAACTCTAGGGTGGGTATCTATAAAGAAATCATGTGGGATCTAGCAAATTTTCTTGCTGTAGTTGCCATTGCTGCTAAGATGGGCACTATTAGAACATGGCAGCATGACAAAGAGATAGGGGAGATTAAAGACAGATCACAGAGTAGGTGTGGAGATAGGTTGGGATTCCTGAAAAAACAAAAAGTAAATGAATTGGCATTTCACGGAAGGGCTATTAAAATTAGAGAAATGATTGCATATGAAAATAGAAGTTTAGCTATTCTGAATTTGAATTTTTATTCTGAAAGTAGACATGTAGATATGCTGACATTTAAACAAGTTCCACTTGACATTGTCTATTTTCTCAACTATACAATTTAATCACATAAATTGTAGCATGAGAGTCACAATCTAGAGCACGAATCATAGTTATAAGAAGAGTAAAGAATGTACAAAAGTATCACTGTTGTAAGTGACAAACTCTTTGATTTCCAATTTTATTCAATATTGTCTAGAAATAGAGATTTTTAAAGAATATTATGAAGTGAGAAATCTATCAGTGTTTTAAGTACTTGATTTACCAACAGCATGTTAATAAATTATTTGTTAATTAGTTTTAGACCAAACTGGTCAGTTTTTAAAAAAATTATAGAATGTGTTCTTACATTTTCTTAGTTTTTTTAATTTGCTATGTTTTGCTATATTGACCACATTTTATTTGTTATATATGTCTTTTGATTTGAGAAGCATACATACTATTTTTATAACTGTGGGCAAATCATGTCACTTTTCTGTGATTCAGTCTCATTTGTACAATAAGAAAAATATTAATATCCACCTAAAATATTTTTAAAGATTAAAAGATGTAATGCATGTGGCACATAATAACACAGCAAAAAATGCTGGCTATTATTATCATTGTTTACATTTTCCTTATTTCTAAGCTGTAGAGAGAAATAGTTTTATTTTTTGTTATTTCATTTTAATCAAACCCCAGTTGTGAAAATAGCACAGAGTTTAGACAAAGACTATTACTTGTTGCATTATTTGTATTTAAATAATTGTTCTGGTATTTACTTTGCTTTATACCAGGTCAACAATTATTTAAGACAGCATAATTATACTGGTTTTGCTGGTATTTTATATACCATGACATTTACCCTTTTCATTTTAGGTCATTTATGTGATCTTTTCAGTTTGCCACTTTAACAAGGATTTTTTTTTTTTTTTTGAATTGGAGTCTCACTCTGCCGCTCATGCTGGAGTGCAGTGGCACACCCAGAGCCACCGCAGCCTGGACCTACTGGGCCCAGGAGATCCTTCCTTTGCAGGCTTCCAAATAGCTGGAACTACAGGCGTGTGCCACCAAGCCCAGCTATTTTTTTTTTTTTTTTACTTTATTGTAGAGACAGGATCTCACCATGTTGCCCATTTGGTCTCAAACCCGTGGGTTCAGGCTTTCTTCTCGCTTCCACCTCCCAAAGTTCTGGGATTACAGGCGAGAGCCCCTGAGCCGGTGTTATTTTTAGAATTAACAAATTTTTAAAATAATGTCAGAAAATATATGACTGACTATATGCATATATGCACAGCTGTCTGCATGTGTGAATGGGGTGATATATGAGAGAATCACCATGATAAAGACATAAACTTAAATATTAATTGGATTAGATAAATCAATTGGTCAATTCATATTGACCTTAAATATTAAGTGAACATAGAGGGAGGATTTGCAAAGCATCAGTATTTTATCTGTGAGGAATTAAGAAAAAAAGATTGGTTACCATATTGCTTTCAATTTACAATGCTTTTTCATCTGAGTGTTTGCTCACTCCAGGAAGAAGCTGAGGAGCTCCAGAGACCATATGACAGGAGTCTTCATGTTCACTAATAGGATGAGTCCTGGCTGCGAGAAAAGCATAGTTTTTGTGTACTTTTTTCTACTTTCAGTTCTACTAAACAAATAGAAATTTGTTTTTATGAGACATCATGCCCTATTAAGTTCCATCATATTATTCATCCACTAAGGGAACACACCAAATCAATAAAACACCATGTTTTCAAAATAAGTTTGAAGAAAACCTTTAAGTTAAACATTATTCAATTTACTGTTGCCTTATTATTTCTTAAATAAAAAATATCTTCAGAGGAGAATTGTGTCACCATCTTAAATGTATATTACAAAGAATAATGCAATGTAGCTTTATTTTTCCTTTCTTGACTAAAAGTGACAAGCCACAACATCCATGCTTCTATTGCCATCTGTATCCTCATTACCTTTTTAAAGAATTGCTCTGGATTTTCATTCATTCAGAGTTTAAGACAGCATAAAACCCCTTAGTGTTATGTCCAACATGATTATATTTTATGAATGATGATAAACTTTGTGCTAAATACCACAACTTTTCTTCCCTGGAGAAGAGAACCAGTCTTTTCACATGAAAGCTATTAACCTGGCATATCCGAAGGAAGATGGTATCGCTCTACAGCCCAGATTCATTAAGGCAAATTTGATAGGATCATTAAAATCATCTCTTGTTCAAAGAGCATTTAAGCATATTTTAAAGCACTTTTCCTTTTAAAATGATACTAAAGGAAGTTTTCCAAGGCAGCTGCAGGGAACTCGAGCAGTCATGTTATGGGCATAGCCTCATTCTCTGGCTGCAGTTCTGACAGCCCCCAGAGCTTCTGGTGCCAAGAATAGAAAAGAGAAGGTGATCTCACAAACTTACTGGCTTTGTGACCTTGGATACGTTTCCTAACCTTTCCGAGGCCATTATTTAATTTAGAAATACTACAATTTCTGTGAGTATTTAACGTGGTACTACTCATTCAGTCTCCAGATCCATAACTTGAAAATGTTAATTGCTCCATCTTCTACATTCCCAAAACCAGTCCACTTTGCACAACTTCCATCCTTTTATCTTTTATTTTTTGATAAACACGTCAATTTTGATACACCAGTATTAAACAACCTAAGCTGATGTTCTAATCTGATCTCATCTTACTTATGACAGATTATGTCATAAGTGCCCACTACACATTAGAATGAATGATCAAGCTGTTGCAACTACAGTCATTTGATTCCTTGATACTTGAAACAATCTTGTGCACTCCTGGCACTCACCATTGCTTTTGGGCTGTTCCCTCCACCTGGAATTCTCTTTTTGTCTTTCTTCTCTCAGTTTGAATCCATGAGTACGACCTACTTTGTTCCTAAATTTCTTCTGAATATGCCCGTGTTGTTAATGTATCTATTGCAAATGCATCTATTGTTAATATCACAATGTAAAGATTTACTAGAACAATCTGGTTACACCTGAACATAAGGGCACACTTACAGGCCTTGTCTATCCTTCTGTGGACTGCAATTCTCTGCAAGTACACTTCCCCCCAAAATGCAAAGCTATTTATATTTCTTATTTGGCTTTTATATAGAATAGCATACATGTTCTTAAGCAGCAGAAAGCTCTTTAGCTGTAAGTAAAAGCAGTGTTCAGGTCATCCTCTGGCAAATCTAAGACAGGTCATAAGAAAGGAGAAGGAAAAGAATACTGGCAAACTCAAGGTGTTTGCTGACCTACGTCTCCAGCTGAAGCTTATAAAACTCAGCAGAGTTGATGGAGCTTATATAACAACCAGGAACTAATTGTCAAGAAAGTAAACAATAGTTGATCATTAAAGTTATACTGGAGTCTTTAAAAAAAAATACAGATCCCACCAGGTTCCACTCCTACAGATTATGATTCATAGGTTAGTGTGAATATTTGCTTTCCTGGACTCTGAATAGAGCATAATTCTCACAAATTCTATTATTATTTTTCTACTTTCAGTTCTGTTGAATAGAAATGTGGATACTTGTGATGAGCAGCCAGCTTGAGATCTTTGTGTTTGGACAGGGCTCGGTAATTCCACCATACGTCTCTGAAGGGTACATAGTCAAAACAGCCAGCAGGCCCTAGGTAACTAGTTCTGAAAGTTGCCTATACCCTCTGGCGTAGGGTATCCTAATTATCTATGTTAAAACACTTCTTTTCACCAATAATCTTTAACCCCTGTGTGTACAAACAATCTTTTCTGTATTTGATTCTGTCTGATGCCACAAAGGTCTCCTCCGGGTAGATAGGGGAGAATAGGGAAGACACAGTGCAGATCTGTGACCTTGATCTCACCCAGGTTTTATCTGTTATTCTTGGAAAATTAGAGACAAGAGTCTAAGGAATTCTACTCCCTTTGCCTCAAAATTAGTAATAATAATAATCAAGAAACAAAATACAATAGATATGTAAGTTTGAAGAGAAGGAAGAGGGGATAAATAATACAACAAATATCAGAAGATTTTAGAAGAGCCTCACCAGTTATTGACAGAAGCTAAAATATCCAAAACATAGAAGCTCATTTCTCTATGTTCATATTCTATTCTGTTCCATTCCACACCATTCTGTTTCATTTCATTTATCTCTTTTGCATATTTACTTTGTGTGGACCTGCAATACCAGTGTTTTCTGCTACCTTTAATGTTTTCATTCAGCAAATAGTCCATGATTTTGGCCCATCTCCATTTTTTTTATGGGCCTCAACTTTTTGTTGTCTTCAAAAGAATATTTCATATAAATCCATGAATAATAACTTTTGTAATTATTTCTACAATTATGATTTCTCCTTTGATTACTAACTTTGAGAGCACTATTTGCCAGATCCTACCTTAAGCCATTCCAGATATTAAATTGTTTAAATCGATAGATGATAATAATTTTGTCATCTGTTTCGACTGGCATCAACCGTAATTCCAGCCTTGTAGACATGCAAAGAGCAGCACAGCTGAGAAATAAATGTAGGGCATTTTAATTAAACTTGAATCGCTTGCTTCTGGCAGGCCTGGGGCCAGGATTCTCACTGTAACATGAACAATGGTAAACCACTTTACCTGAGCTCTTTGAGTTAGTTTTTGCTGTCTCTGATAAGCCAAGAATTCATCTGGCTTTAAGTTTTAGGGAGGAATACAAGTATCAGCTATAATCTTTCTGTATAAAGAGTATTTGATTCAAAAAGCATTTTTAACTAATTTTACTTAATCTCGTATTTATTTTTAATAGATAATACTATCCTGCGTTTTGAAAGCAGAAAGTTTAAAGAATGGGTACAGTGAAGTTCTCTCCCTCTCACATCCCTTGTTGTCTTGTCTCTACCCTGGCTCACTTCCCTGCCACCAGGGAACCACGGTCATTAGTTTTTTATGTATTTTTTCCAGTACAAGCAAAAATAAAAGTCCGTATTCTTTGTTTTTCTATTTGTTTTTTTATTTTATTTTTTTAACTGATAAATAATAATTGTACATATTTATGGGGTACATAGTGATGTTTCAATTCATCTAATGTGTAGTGAACAGATCAGGGTAACTAACATATTCGCCATCTTTAACATTTATCATTTATTTGTGTTGGGAACATTCAATATCTTCCTTCTAGCTATTGGAAACTATATTGTTGTTAACCATGTCAATGTATATGTTTGTATATTTCACTTTTCTTATACAAATAGTAGCATACTGAACTCATAATTTTGCATCTTGATCCACTTTTTTAATTAACATTATATCTTGGATATTTTTCCTTATAAGCTCAAATAAAACTTTCTCTTTTTAAACAAATCTTTTCATATTTTAATTCATTTTATGGATATACCACCATTTTTTTAGCCCAACTTCTCTGATGAAGATTTGGGCTGTTTAACAAATATAAAATGCTACAGTGAGTAACCCTTTGCATTTGTTATTTCATGCATATAATATTTTTATGGGGTTAATTCCAGAAAGCAAACTTTCTGAGTCAAAAGGTATATAAATTTTCAGCCTTTGGTATATAAATCTGTACCTATGTGGGGGCAGTGAATTATGTAGAAAAATCTCCCTACTTTTCCCTTAGTGTTTCTGTAAACCTAAAACTACTCTAAAATAAAATAAAGTCTATTATTTTTAAACAGAATGAAATTTAAAGTACACGAATAAGAAATATTTATCAAGCACTTACTATATACTATCTTATCAGGTTCTGCAACATTCAAGTGTTACAATTACAATTACACATGTTCGTGTGAGAGTGTAAAGAGGTAGTTATAAAATTAATTCCATGGAACTAAAACCATACCAATGATTATTAGTCTTCTAGGTTTTATTTGTAAGATAAAGAAAAAGGCATTTTCAAATTCCCTATTATTACACCCTCTGGCTCAGGACTAAAATTCCACAATTAATGATTCATTTGAAATAAGCATTTTCCTCTCTGTAGCCTTATTAAAAACCATAAGTACCATTGGGAAAAATAAGACCCTAAGGAGGTATAGCTACAACAGAACTCTAATCACACTGGATCATAATTATTTATGTATCTACCTCCCCTTGTAGACCGTGATGATTTCTACAACGCCCATGTTTAGCATAGAATTGCTGCTCCATAAATGTCTGCCAAATGGAACTGTATTAAATAACAAGTCAAAGCAGTAGGTGATTTACTGACTGCTGTTATGTAGTTGATGAGATGCTTTTCCCTATGACAGGTGGGTTAAATTGGCAGCCAGAAATCACTGAGAGCCCTAGGGTGAGATTTCTGCTGACATGGGAGAAAAAGGAATTGGGAAAGAAGATGAGATGCTTTCAAGACCCACTTGACCCACTTTGCCATCCTACCTGCCACCAACTCATGCTATAGGTATCACATACCTGGTGATGTCAAGGTTACTGATTTCTCACATCTGACTCAGACCCTGTGTACTTCAGAGGTTGCTTATTCCTCATTTGTCTTCTCTTTCATTTACACGGAAGATGTGCTATTTTTTTCAACCTAAGATCTACTCACAGGTACTGGAATCTGTAAGTGTTTTCATAACTTGCGAGAAAATATTTACTTGCATGTCATGTCCTCATTTGTAGAGAAACACAGATGAAATAATTAGATATTGAGTGGAGATGTTGCTTCCTTTCATTATTAGCAAATGATTATTTTAGTGCTATTAGGAGTGTTAAAAAGGAAACTGAATTTGAGATCCAACCTCTTTGCTAAAACTTCTCCCTGATCTTTGACCAGAGGGTTTGTTATTATACTGATAAAGATGCATTTGGGGGGAGGGGGGTCTTGAAGCCTTTTTAGTATTGCTGTTGCCATTACAGGCATCCTGTGGGATCTGTGGGGGACTGGTTTCAAGACCCTGATGATACCAAAATCCAGGGATGCTCAAATCCCTTATACAAAATAGTGTAAAATTTGCATATAACCTACACACATTCTCCCCTATAGTTCAAATCACGTCTAATTATTTGTAATACTTAATATAATGTAAATTCTATGTAAATAGTTGTCGTGCTATATTTTTTGTTTGTGTTTTCTTGATTTTTGTATCATTTTTAAAATTTTTTCCCAAATACCTTTGATCTTGGTTGGTTGAGCCAGCAAATGTAGAATCCACGGAAATAGAGGGTCAATCGTACATTATTATACAATAGACACTCCTGTTAAAAGAATACAAAAAGCCAATTGAAAGAGCTCCCAGTGGTGTCAAAGCTGGCTGGATTTGACCAACAAAATAATTTTCAGTTACATTGCAATCCAAGGTATGAAATAAATATCAATAATTCTATAATCATACTGATAAATAATTGAATAACTAAAGACATAGGGGAGAAGAGAAAAATCTCCAGTGCAGAAGAATTTCGAGTAAATCATGTAAATACTCCTACCTCAAGGAGGCAAAGCATCACTCTTCCTTAAGTGTGGGTTATACATGGTGACTTCCTCTCAAGAAGTACAATATGGAAAAGGGGGAGGGGAGAGTAACTTTACAGTGGAGAAACTTGACAAATATAATCATGTGCCACATAGCATTTCTGTCAACAGTAGATCCCATATGTTCTGAGAAATGCATTGTTAGATGACATCATCATGTGAACATCATAGCGTGTCCTTTCAAACCTAGATGGTACAGCCCACTACACACCTAGGGTATGTGGTGTAGACTATTGCTTCTAGGCTATAGACCTGTAGAGGATGCTTCCCTACTGGATACCATAGACAGTTGCAACAAAACGGTATTTGTGTATCTAAACATGGCTAAACATAGAAACTGTACTGTAAAAATATGCTGTAAAAGATGGAAAATGATACACTTGTACAGGGTGCTTACCATGAATGGAACTTGCAGGCCTGGAAGTCGCTTTGGATGAATCAGTGAGTGAGCAGTGTGTGAATGTGATAGTCTAGGACATGACTGTACGCTCTGGTAGATTTTATAATCCCTGCACACTTAGGGTACATTACATTTATTTTTTAAAGTTTTATTTCTTTAATAATAAGTTAACCTTGGCTTACTATAACTTTTTATTTTATAAAATGTGTGGGTTTTTTTTTTTACCTTGTGCCTCTTTTGTAATAACACAACTTAAAACAGGAACACATTGCACAGTTATACAAAATATTTTCTTTCTTTATATCCTTATTCCAAATTTTTTTTCTATAATTTTAATTTAAAATAAAAAATAAAGTAAATAAATGCAATAAAAATGGCATGTTATCAAGACCTAAGATCTTAGTATAATTATGAGAAAAACATCAGACAAATTTCAATTTAGGGCATGCTGTGAAATACCTGACCAGTACTCCTCAAAACTTTCAAGGTCATCAAAAATAAGGAAAGTCTGAGACACTGTCACAGCCCACAGGAAGTTAAGACATAAAGGCTAAATGTGGTGTGGAATCCAGGAACAAGAAAAGGACATTGGATAAAGACTAAGAAAATTTCAACGAACTTTAGTTAATAATAATGTGCCAATGTGGTTTATTAGTTTTGACAACATAATACGAATGCAATAGAAGTGCAAGATGTTAAGAATAAGTGAAAGAAACATGAGTGTGCAGTATGTAGGAACTCTGTATACGATCTTCACAATCTTTGTGTAAACTTAAAACTTTTCTTTAAAAAAAGTTGATTAAAATGATATCATTCCTCCCATTATTTGTCTCTGCCTCACCCCACCACTGCAGATACAATAAATCCTAAAATCCATCAATCACTGCCAATACAAAATTCAAAAGGAAGAAAACATACCAAAAGTTAACTTGGCCTATTTTATCATTTTTTGCTGCCTGAGATTATGTTTTTAACATTCACATAAATTTAGTTTGCATCTAAAGTATGTGAATTCTATTTTTTTAGTGAAATAAAAAATGGAAAGAATATGAGGCGTAAAGAACAAAGTGGCAATCGATATTTTTGTACTCCCTATGTTGGCAACCTCTTGTCATAAAATTGTCCACAGACCCAGGATGTCATATTTCTCTGACACAGGCAAAGTCAAGCAAGTCCAGGGTTGATAAAAGACATCTGATGAGACGTCAGATGAGAGATGGTCCTTGTCTGACAGAAGCAAGATTATACCACTCATGATGATTTAAGTAAAGAAAAATCACTCCTATAAACAATTCCCTGGAGGGGTGATTTCCTGTGTATACCTTTCCAAATGAAATATGTATATGTGTCCCTGCTTCAGTGGATCTGAGACTTTATTTAGCAGAAAAATAGGCAAACTTTCTCTAAATCTGACCTTGGAAAACCCTATTTTAATGCACAAATTCAGTATGGGCACCAATTGCAATGAAATACGTTATCCCATCTTCAGACTAGGCACAAAAGATCTGCCTTATTATGAAGGAATTGGGGACAGTTTCCTTCCTAGGAAAGTATTGGGGCTG
Source organism: Carlito syrichta (assembly GCF_000164805.1). Classification (NCBI taxonomy): domain Eukaryota; kingdom Metazoa; phylum Chordata; class Mammalia; order Primates; family Tarsiidae; genus Carlito; species Carlito syrichta. The sequence goes on along the minus strand of NW_007249736.1, from coordinate 455,731 downwards.
GAAGTAACCCATCTATAACCTAAAGCCAATAATTATACTGAATTAAGTGTCTCTTGGTGATACAGGCTCTTATCAAACTCATGCTGAGCCTATTAAATCTCATTTCAATCTTAACAAGTATTCTCAGTCAATTTAAACCACACTTTAGCAAGCTGCCACTCTCAGGCCTTTCCAACAGTCTCTTAAGAATGGAGAATTTACTGCCAGGGCCATTACACCTATCAGCATTCGTTAACCACTATTCCTTCTCAGAGAGCATTTCATTGGTTAGCGGCCAGGAAAACACTCAATGAAGTTTTCATTCTGTCGGTTCTTCTATAGTATGAGGCATATACATAATATAATTAAATGTCAAAGAAGTTTATGTGGTGTTTAAGTGACTAGCATGGATCCCAGATCGGAAAATTGGATTAGATATATGAGATGGGAGGAAGCATACATTGTTTCATTTTTCCTTCCAGACCTCGAAGGCTTCCACTAGCTGTGTTTATTATTCAGTTACACTATAAATTTTTTCTTCGTGCTTTATGAAGTTCAAATAACTCCATTTATCAAAAGGAGTATAAGTTATTTTAATGTTTTATTGCTATGGGGGAAAATAAGGTCTGTGTTTGAAATACAATTCTTATAAAACATAGTTGCTATAATGGGAGTAAGGAAAATGGGGGATTAACATAAGAGAAGTAAATGAGTAAACGTCTTATATAATAAAAGCAATGAATGAGACCAAGGAAGAAAGAAATTCAGTTTAACGTGTCTTCCCATCCTACATGCCTGCAACTCTTTACCTCCCAAGTCAAATGAAGGTTTAGTTTCAGCTGTTGAGAATCTGGGTTCTACTTGGCTGTTTCCTTGTTGCTCGGGACAGGTAAAATGAAAATGAGATGGCTTTCTTCAAAAACTATTTAATAGAGCAAACATAGGGTCCTTCTCAGAAGGGGCACACAGGGTCATTCACACACAAAGTCACTCCTGTTGGTGTTCACAGCTCTCTTATGTTGACTCTTACGTTTTACATAAACACCTTCACCTAGTAGGTGCGTGCACAGTAGAAACAAAAGCAGATAAACCTGGCTCAACTGAAAGCCAAATAGAGTAGGTTTTCCCCTCAGAAGGATGGCCTTAGGTAAGCTCACAATGCAGAGAAAAATCCATAGTAGGGCCATTCCCTCTTAGTCCCGCTTTCAGCCCGAGTCCTTAGCCAGGCTGTGTCCTTGCCAGTCTTTCCCTCTTCAAAATGCCTATTCATCCAACCACTTAGACCTTGAAGCCGCCGTGAGAACAACGAAATTGGATTAAATGTATAGGTGAAAGGGCTATAGGGTACTAAGGCTTAATGCTTACTTTATCTTTTCTCTGGTAACATTAAGGCATCTTGAAAATGTATTTATTGGGTGCCTATAATGTGTCAGGAACTCTGTAATTAATGATATTAGTACTAGAATTTTGGAGCAAAGCCTTAACAGCAGAAAATTAATTGTGGAACTTTCAGGGATCTGTAGCTAGTACAAGGTAAGAATAAGGGCAAAATGGGGAGGAGTGGAGAGGGGTCTTTTTTAGAATAAGAAAGTCTTTTCATCTCCATTTCCACATGTCTTTCAAATAAATCACCTCTAAGTATCTCCTGATTTGTTTTCTATGGGTCTACTTTTTCTTTTTCTTTTCTTTTCTTCCTTCTTTCTTTCTTTTTTTTTTAGAGTTTACGGTTACCATATAAAAAGATGTACTCTTGAATAGTGTGGTATTTCTCAAAAATAACCCAAAGCATGTATAAATGTTAAGAGGACGTGTGTAATGTTGTATAATAACTAGAACTAAACTTAGATTTTAATTCCTTGAGAAAACACATTCTCACCTAATCAGCATGCTTTTGTGGCTTACACATTGATTTCAAAGCACCTTTTTTGATTAAGAGGGCAATAATCCTACTGAAGCTGGGACTTCAATATTTTATTGTAGTGAAAAAAATTAATAAAATCTAAGTAAAGAAGTTAACTTTCAGCAGGATGTAAACCAAAATCTTTTATATTGGAATATAATTGGTAAAGATGTAAAGATATGATGTCAAAAACACAATGTTTAGAGTTTTTTTTTTTAAATCATCAGCCTGTTTTGATACACTTCTATGTACTAGTCTGTTTATGTAAATAGTCTCAAAGCAATTTTATTAGTAATAGCTAAAATGCGAAAACAAGTACCTACCTCACAAGCAAATCAAAGGTATAAAAGCAAAAATGATAAAACTCAGGGTTGACAAGATTATAGAAAAATAATTATTCCATTTTATATCCCTTTGATGAAACATCACATTATTTTGGTGGGAGCATAAATTAGGAAAACGTGTTATTAAGGATACTCTAACAGAATGTTCAAATCTTTTAAATAATACAACTTGCCTCTTTGAATTTACCCTTAAGACATAATCTAGAATGAAAATTGTCACAAGAAAAAAAAAGTCCAATTAAAGAAAATGGTTTAATCAATTAATGAGTGGCTGTGGTATGTCACTCACTTTTAAGGTGTTGGGAATACAGTGATTAACAAAAACTAACAACTTCTCTATTTTCACTCAGCTTACGTTCTGGTGAGAGAAATAGACAGTAAATAAAATGAGTGAATCAATATTAAAAAAAATCAACCAGCGATAAGTGCTATGAAGAAATGTAAAGCAGACTGGAGAGCAAGCCACAGGTGACAATTTTGTACAGGTTGGTCAGACAGGAGTCTCTGAGGTGGCAACATGTGAACATCAACTGAACGATGAGAGGAAAGGAGCCGTGAGGGTGTCTGGGGAAAGGTCTAACAGCTGGGACAAACAGAAAGTGTGATGCAGCTCAGATCAAGTTATAGCATGTTCAAGGATCATTGCAGAGTAACTGTGGCTTGGATCCAAGTGAGAAAAAGGAGAGAGAATGGGTCAGGGAGGTACCACAGTCAACTTTTCCAGATCCTCATAGGATAAAGCATGTATTTGGCTTTTATTTTCAGTGTGATGGGAAGGTGTGGTAGGTACTAAGCCGAGGAGTACATGGTCTGACTTGTATTTAACGAAAGGTTTGGGTGGCAAGAATGAAAGAAGAGAGATTCCTCTCATAGACAAGAAAAGAAATAGTAATTACTTAACTGAGGAATTAGCAGCAGAGGGATGGGAAGTATGTAGGTTATGTTTTGGTTTTTTTTCCTCCAGTGAAGATACCAGAATTTTCTGCTAATTGGATGTGGGTTTTGAAAGAGACGGGTCTTGGAAGAGACTGTGATTTTAGAATTGAGCATTTGAGAGATGGAACTGACATGATTGAAAAGGGGAAACTGGGGAGGTAATATGTGGGGTAAGATAGGAGCAAGGGTTTGCACACAAGTCCATACTTTAGAAGAATACTTAATGCAATTGGGAACTTTTAATATTTTTTATGTTTTTTTAAATTTTTTAAATATGTTATTTTAAAGATGTGGGGTACAATTCAGGGTTAGGTATACAAATGTTCATTATGCAGGTACCCTTATTGACGAGGGATGCCCCGCCCCTGGGCAGTTTCCCACTACTGCCAATTACTTTTCTTATAAAATTATAATTGTTCAAGGTCCCCTTATGAATGAGAACATGTGATACTTGGCTCTTTGTTTTTGTGATTATCACTCAGTAAGTATTATAGACTCTTAAGTCCATCCAAGTTGCTGCAAAGTTCATAATTTTGTACTTCCTTATGACTGCATAATATTTTATCGTGTATATATACCACATTTTTAAATCCAGTCCTCTTTCAATGGGCAGCACGGTGGGTTCCATGTTTTTGCTATTGTGAATATGCTGCAATAAATATGCATGTGCAAGTATCTTTTTCACAGAGTGATTTGAGTTCCTCCAGGTATATCCAGTAAGGGGATTGTGGGATTGTAAGGAATGCCAATTTTTAGATTTTAGGAATTGTCAAACTATTTTCCACAGAGGTTGTATTAGTTTACACACCCACCAACAGCATAGAAGTGTTCCCTTTTCCCCACATTCTCTCCAGCCTCTGTTATTTTTTGAGTTATCGATGATGACCATTGAGACTGGAGTTAGGTGGTACCTCAGTGTGATTTTAATTTGCATTTCTTTGATGACTAGTGACATTGAGCATTTTTTCATGTATTGGTTGACTGCTCGTATGTCTTCTTTTGGGAAGTGTCTATTCATATATTTTGCCCACTTTGTAATGGGGCTGTTTGTTTTTTTTGTTTGTTTTACACATTTGAGTTCCTTGTAGATCCTAGATATTAGGACTTTGTGAGATATACAGTTGGCAAATATTTTCTCCCAGTGTGTGGGCTGTCTCTATGCTCTCTTGATGGTTTCTTTGACTTTGCAGAAACTTGTTAGATTGATGAGGCCCACTTGTCTATCTTATCTCTTATAGCATGGGCACTTGGGGTTTTGATCAGGAATTGGTTGCCAGTTCCAATTTCCATAAGGGTGTCTCCTGCATTTTCTAAGGTTCTTACAGTTTGAGGTTTTATGTTTAAGTCTTTGATCCATTTAGAGCTAATTTTTGTGTATCGTGATAGGTAGGGGTCTTGTTTTAATCTTCTGCATGTGATCAGCAAGTTTTTCCAGCACCATTGACAGAATATGTTCTCCTCTTCCCAATGGTAGGTAGTGGAGACTTTGTTAAAGATGAGTTGGTTGAGAAATTGAGGTTTTGCTTCTGGAATCTATATCCTATTCCATTGGTCTGTATGCCTGTTCTTGTACCAATACCAGGTTGTTTTGTTAATTGTAGCTTTATAATAAAGTTTAAAGTCCTGCTGTTTTTTTTGTTGTTGTTATTTGTTTTTTGTTTTGCTTTGTTTGCTGAGTACTGTTTTGGCTATTTGTGGTAGTTTATATTTCCATATGAATTCCTGTATTGTTGTTTCCAGGTCTGAGAAGAATGCTGCTGGGTATTTAATGGACTAGGTATTGCTTAAATCTGTAGATTGCATTAAATCTTTAGATTGCATTAAATCTGTAGATTACCTTCGGTAGAATGAATATCTTGACAATGTTGATTCTTTCAATCCATGAGCATGGTACATTTTTCCATTTGTTTGTATAGTATCTTTGATTTCTTTGAGCAGTGCTTTGTAATTTTCTTTGTAAAGGTCTTTCACATCTCTGTTTAGGAAGATGATTCATTTTTGTGTGTGTGTGTGGCTATTGTGAATAGGATTGTGCTTTTCGGGAGTTTCTGTTTGTTTATTGTTGGTATATAGGAATGCAACTGTCTTTTGCACATTTATTTTATACTCTGAGACTTTGTCAAAGTTCTTTATCAGTGCAAGGAGGTTTTTAACAGATTCTCTTGAGTTTTTGAGGTATAGAATCATGTCATCTGCAAAGATGGATAACTTGACTTCCTATTTTCCTATTTGGATACCCCTGATCTCTATCTCTTGTCTAATTGCTCTAGCTAGCACTTCCAAACTATGTTGAAAAGGAGGAATGAGAGTGGGCATCCTTTTCTTTTTCTGATTTACAGGGGAAATGGTTTCATTTCCATCTGTTTAGCAGTATGCTGGCTGTGCATTTCTCATAGATACCTCTTACTATTTTGAGGTATGTTTCATCTATGCCTAGATGTTCAAGGGTTTTTATCAAGAAGGGGTGCTGGATTTTATCAAAAGTTTTTTTCACAACTAATGATATGAATATCTGTGGGTTTTTTTAGTCTGTTGATGTATTTAATTACGATTATGGTCTTGCAGATGTTGAAACAACCCTGCATCCTGGAAATGAAACCTACTTGGTCATGGTAGACAATTTTTGAGATGTGTTGCTGCATCCAGTTTGCTAGGATCTTGTTGAGAATATTAGCATCTATATTCATCAAGGATACTGGTCTGTAGTTCTCTTTCTTTGTTGGATCTTTACATGGTTTGGTATCAATTTGATGTTAGCTTCATAAAATGATTTGGGGAGAGTTCTATCTTTCTCAATTGCCTGGAATACTTTCTGTAGGATTGGTATCAGTTCCTCATTGTACATTTCGTAGAATTCTGCTGGAAAGTCATCTGGTCCAGGGCTTTTTTTTTTTAAGATGGTTTTCTTATGATATAGTCAATTTTCTGGGTTGTTATTTGTCTATTTAGGGTCTTGAGTTCCATTTTTTCAACCTGGTGAGGTTGTGTGATGTCAGAAAGTCATCCATTTCATTTAGGTTTTCGAATTTGTTTCCATACAGGTGTACATAGCAATCTCTGATAATCATTTGTATTTCTTTGGGGTCAGTTCTGACTTGATCTTTTGCATTACTGATTGTGTTTATTTGGACTTTTTTTCAATTTTTTCTTGGTCAGTCTAGCTAGGGGTCCATCAATCTTGTTTATCCTTTCAAAGAACAAGCTTTTTGTTTCATTGATTTTTTTTGTATTATATTTTTGTCTTCTGTGTCTCAAATTTGGGCTTTTATTTTGGTGATCTGGATTCTTCTGCTGAAATTATGGTTTTGTGGTCTTGGTTTTCCAGCTTCCTTCAGTGATTTGTTAGCTGTTAACTTGTGATCTTCCCATTTTCTTCACATGTGTTCTTAGAAATATGAATTTCCCTCTCAGTACTGTTCTCATGGCATTCCAGATGTTTTAGTAAGATGTTTCTTCATTTTCATTTGTTTCCAGGTATCTTTCAATTTCTGTTTTGATTTCCATGTTGACTCAGGAGTTGTTCAGCATAATGCTATTTAATGTCCATGTCTCTGTGGGTTGGGGAGGAACTTTATTGGTGTTAATATTTATTTGTATTTCCCTCTGGTCTGAAAAGGTACATGGAAGTATTTCAATCATATCAATTTGTTTATTCTTGATTTATGGCTGAAGATGTGGTCAATCTTAGAGTATATTTCATGTGGTGATGAATTAATGAATATGTCACGATTTTGGGTGGAGTGTTCTGTAGGTATCAATTAAGTCTATTTGGCCAAGCATCGCATTGAAGTTCTGGATCTCCTTGATTTTTTTTGTCCTGTGATCTGTCTAGGGTTGTGAGTGGGGTATTTAGGTCCCCAGCTATGATAGTATTAGAGTCAATATCTTTTTTAAGTTTACCTTGAAGCTACTTTATGAAAGTTGGTGCTCCATATAGGTTTAGGATGGATATTTCTTGTTGATGCATTGAACCTTTTATCATTATGTAGTGATTTTTTGAATCTTTTTAAATTTTTGATAGCTTAAAGGATATTTTGTCTGATATTAAGATCATAACTGCTGGGCTCGGTGGCTCAGCCTATAATCGCGTGCCTTTGGGAGGCTGAGGTGAGTGGATTGCCTGAGCCCACAGGTTCGAGACCTGCCTGGGCAGCAAGACCTCATCTCTACAATAAATCAAAAAACCAGCCAGGCGTGGTAGCACATGCCTGTAATTCTGGCTACTTGGAAGACTGAGGCGGAAGAATCACCGGAGCCCAGCAGGTCGAGGCTGCGGTGGCCAGGAGCGGCCACTGCACTCCAGTCTGGGTGACAGAGTAAGACTTCAACTCAAAAAAATAAAAATATCATAACTCCTACTTTATTTTGTGTCCTGTTCACCTGAAATTTGGTTCCCATCCTCTTACTTTGAGTCTGTGAGTGTCCTTTCTGGTAGAATGAGTCCCTTGGAGACTATTTATTGCTGCCTCATGATATTTTATCCATTTTGCCATTCTCTGTCTTTTCAGTAGTGCATTTAGTCCATTCACAATCAGGCTAATAATTGAGATGTGAGAGCTTATTCCTGTCATGAGATTCTTTTAGAGTTTGTTGCTGTTGCTGATATTTGTTTGTTTATTGTCTTTCTTTTAATTTTGGGGTTGATTCATGTGTGTTTTCAATCTTTTTCCTGCATTCTTGTGAAGGGCATTATCATTCTTTTTTTCTTTTCTTCTGTGTTTAATACTTTCTTAAGTGTTTCTTGTAGAGCTGGTTTGGAGGCATCATAAACTTTTAAGGATTGAATGTCTGGGATGGATTTTAATTCTCCATCACTGATGAAACTTAGCTTAGCTGGCTAGGTAATTCTTGGCTGAAATTGTTTATCTCTGAAAACTTTGAAGATTGGGCTCCATGCTCTCCTAACCTGAAGTGTTTCTATAGATAAGTCTGCTGCTATTCTAACTGGTCTTCCTCAGTAAATAGTCTGACCTTCCTCTCTTGCTGCATTTCTTTTATACCTACTTTGTCTTGGCAAATTACTATGTGTCTTGAAATTAGTCTTCTCATTTGTTGTCTTGCAGGGTTTCTCTGAATTTCTTGTGTTTGAATGGTCATGTCTCTGATGAGATGAGAAGAGTTTTCTTGGATAATTTCATGGAATATTTGTTCCAGGGTGGTCTCTGTCTCTCTATCTGTGTCAGGAATTCCAATTAATCTTAGATTCAGTCTCTTGAAATAATTACTTATATTTTGGAGGTTTTGTTCTGTCTTTTAAGCTTCTTTTGTATGTTTTTAACAGTTTGGATTAGTTCCATATTTTGGTCCTCAAGCTCTGAGATTCTTTCTTCTGCTGAATTAATTCTGCTTTCCATGCTTATCAATTTGTTTATTTCATTCACTATATTCTTTTTTGCTGTTTTCTCAGTTATCAACTCCTTCATTCTTTCCTCTTGTCTCTCCTCATTTTTATTTATTCTCTCTATTAATGTCTTGATATCTGGGTTTGTGGTTTGAGATCAGTCATTCTGGGGGCTCTTCATTGTTTGTGTTCTGAAGTCTGTATTCTCAGTGGTTGACTTCCCAGGGGTCTATGTGAGACCCACATTATTCCTTTGGTTTTTCTTCATTTGTGTATCCCACCCACCCTTTTTTTAACCTCTTCATTAATTCTGTTGTTCAATGATGGGGGGTAGCTTTTGCTTCAGTTTGCTCAATTTCCTATTCTTCCTTATGTAGATCTTCTGGCTTTGTTCAATTCTGAAGCTGAACTGGGGGGTGGGAAACTGTAACTGTCCTTTTTGCAGTTTTGAGATTTAATTGAGGAGGAACTGTGGTTCAGAAACTATCTGCAGATTCCAGTATCCACTGACAGATGTGTGGTTGCCCTGAAGCCCACTTCTCCCTGCCTTACAATCTGTCCATGCAGTGGGGGTATATGTTTGTCCCCTTAAAGCATAATGAGGCAAGAAAAAGGAAAAGAATGGAAAAAGGAAGGAAGAAGATGAGAGGAAGGCAGTCAGAGAGAGGAAGAAGAGTATGCCAACTAACAAATGAACAGAGACACAAAGACAGAAAAGATGAAAGAAAAAAATACAAACACACAAACAAAGAAAACCCCCCCTATTGATGTACTCTCCTTCAAAAATACCCATACACAAATAGGAAGTCTAAAAAAAGCATTAAAATAACAAAAACAATGCAAGTACTAAAACGTAATTAAAAACAGAAAGAAAGAGAGCAGATGTTAAAAAAAAAAAAACAAGCAAAACAATAAAACAAACAAAAAAAACTTCACTCTGAGGCAGTTTATATAACTTCAATTTCCTTTCAGCCCTGGTCTCCAGCCCCTCCCATCTGCTCTCAGCATGGGTCAGATGCCCCATAACCACAGATTACTGTGAATGAAGGGTGGATTAGATCTGGACTCATCCATCTTGCTGCTGCTGCTGACAAGTCTCCCACTCAGATCTGGCATGTCCTGTCTGCCTGTTCCAGCATGGGGAGGGGCATCTGTGTCTCTAAGTTTGATGAGGAGATTACCTGTAGGTCAGAGGCTGGGCAGAGCTGGGTGGGGCAATGCAGGTCTCTGCCTGATCCCAGAACAGAGAAAATGGCTCCTGTCTGCATTTCCTCAGTGGTGGCAGGCTTCCTTTCCAGCTTTCCATGACCTTCTCTCTCTATGATCCTAGAGCTCCTGCTGCACTTATGTCACAGATGATGGTGTGGGCCAGGAGGCAGGTGGTGAGAATCAGCTGTTTTCTGCTGCCTCTTCTCAGGAGATCCCTGATAACAACAGATGATCTTGGGGACCAGGGCCTCCAATCTCAGGGCGGTGGGTGTTGCAGTCACCTCCAGATGAGAGCCCTGGGTGCATGAACCTGAGTGTCCCCTCTGACGGACTTTCACTCACCCACCAGCACACACCCACTCATGTAGAGAGTCTTCGTGGACACTTGCTTTTGCAGAGACTCTCACAGTCCAACCTGTTCCACCAGCATCTTGCCAGAAATCCCCTCGGGAATTTTAATGCCATATTATGAGGTGTAAAGGTTGCAAACAATATGTACAATAGGACTGTATGCATGTGTATGTGTGTGTATAGGAAACTGACCACAGAGAAGATGATGTTATTTATCACTGGTTGTTGCCATTACAGCTGACTTGGATTTTCTTCATCATTTCCTTCTCTATTTTCCAAATATTTTTACTAAAAACATGTGTATTGAGTCAGGGGAAAAAAATCATTTGAAATAGCTTTGGAGATCATGGAGAAAGATAATTGGGGTAAAATATGGTTGAGAACACCCAGCTGTTTGAAAATCACTCGAAGCATCTGACAAACACAAAACACAGCTGGTGTGGAGGACAGAGATATTATATAATTTGAATTCTTTACTGTCTCTGCTAAAATGGAAAAGAAATGGAAGAAAACATATTTTTAAAATAAGAAGATTGCCATCTATTTTCTAAGTTGAACTTTAAAAAAAAAAATTCAGCAGAAAATTCTCAGCAGTTCCTATTGTTTTTGAGTTTCCTGATTGAATGTGCTACAGAAAAGTGCCCTGGCCAGACAACAGTCTGCATTACTGGAACAGGGAATGGCATATTCAGTCATTCTACAGGAATTCTGGGAATTTGAAAGTGACTTCAGAAAATTAGTTTCTACTTTTCAGGAAAATTTTTTTTAAAAAGCCAAAATAATATCAATGAATATTTTGTGTATTTAAAAATAACGTAAAGTATATATGTATATATATATGCATCAGGAGTTGAAAGAAAAAGACAACCCCCAAAATAGTGATTGTGTTTACTTGACGGTAATTAAATTTTAGGTGATTCTTCTCTTTGGGTTTATGTAGTGTTTACAAAATTAATGTATATAGATTACTAATATAGTTGGAAAATTTTTTTTTTTTTTGAGTTGGAGTCTCACTCAGTCGCCCAGACTGGAGTGCAGTGGCCGCTCCCGGCCACCGCAGCCTCGCCTGCTGGGCTCCTACGATCTTTCCGCCTCAGCCTTCTGAGTAGCCGGAATTACAGGCATGCGCTACCACGGCCAGCTGATTTTTTGATTTATTGTAGAGATGAGGTCTCGCTGTCCAGGCCCGTTTCGAACCTACGGGCTCAGGCAATCCACTCACCTCAGCCTCCCAAAGGCGCGAGATTACAGGCTGAGCCACCGAGCCCGGCAAATATTTTTATTTCAAAACATCAATGAACATTATAATTTTTTAAATGAAAGTAAAAGAAAATATATAAATAAGTAAAAAACAATGAAATTAAAAATAAAAGGAAAATCATGATTTTGACACACAAAACTTCCCAAAGTGAACATTTTATTTCATAACTTTCATATATATGAAAGTTCATAATACATATTCTGGGAGCATATGCGCTCATAATTATCTTTTTTCTTTACTATAAAATATCCAATGTATGTTCAGTGTTAAACAATATGGGTATACTACAATTCATTTAACTTCTGCTAATATTAGATATGTTTTTATAGCTAGGAATTTTCATTTTATGTGCATCTTATTTTATATTATTAGTTAAATTTTTTTCCTTACAGATTTGAATATTTTTGTTCAATTTATTCCAAAGTTTTGAAATAGTTTTTACTGATATTATACACAGAAACAGGTCAAGTAGGCATTTTAGTTAGGCAATTTAGGCCTGTAATAGATGAAAAAGGAGTTTTCAAACCTACATATGAACTATCTAAACTAAAAAAAAAATGACTTCGAAGAGCTAGAGGCAGTAATAAAAATCATCTATTTATATACAATTCTCTATACATTTATTTTACTTTGGAAACTGGTAGAAAGAAAGAATGCTTTAGCCACATAAATATCTAGCCTGCATTTTGATATTTTTGACAATCAACTCTCTGTTTTCATACAATTAATACATCTGGAGGCAATAAAAAATTAATAGAGCAGAAATGCAACTCAATGTTGTAAATAGTGAACTGCAAATATGTGGAAAGGATGATGGATGTTGAGAAGAGACTTCGGAGTGTCCATATGGATCATTAATATAGTTGAAGTAGGACCCAGAATACAGAAAAAAGGCTAATATTTAAAATATAATATAAGAAAGTTTCCTGTACTGGGAATGACATATATATGCATACTGAAGGAACTCAGTATTCATGTAAAATTGACAGATACATCTTCCTTTGTTTGTGTGTACACACACACACACACACACACACACACACACTTAAATATCCTTCAATTTTTAAATTGAAAAGGAATACCTTTTCAATTTAAAAATTGAAGGCTATTCAAGTGAGAGGCAAGGGAAAGGTACTTTTATTTATGAATGAACCAAAATTGTGTTGGCCTTAATATCTCTGCCACAACCAACAAGAAACAAGAGATAAGGAAATAAACCATTGACTTTTAAAGAAAATAATTTTTTTTTCTAAATAAGCTGTTTTTCTATATAAAAGTGATGAAAGATGTTCTAAAATATGCAGGGGCTTAAATAACATGTATTCAAATATATTGAAGATTCGCTCTAAGTGATAAGAAGGTTAGGAAACATTAGAAATTTACGACATACATCATGTAGACCAAGCTTCTTGAAAATAAATTAAAGTCCCCTTTACCACTGAAAACAAGGAGGCATATGTGGAACTTTGTCAGGATAGTCTCCACCCATTAAAATTATAGAACATTAAACCTCAAAAGGAAGAGGTTAGGACCTTGGATTTATTTTTTCCATTAGTCTTCTAATCTTTAAAAATTTAACTAGCTCTTTTCATAGGTTTTGAGAAGAATTGCCTTTGTTAGGCAAAAAAAAAAGATGTGGTAAACCCTTTCCTTATGACAACGGGTTCCTATTTACTTTTGACATTATAAATTACAGGCAACTCAAATATTTATAAAATTATCAAAGTTCTGCTCGTTGGTGATAAGATTTTCTGCATTCACCTAGATTATTTGACTGTAGGCTTAAAAAAAAATTCTAACACACCAAATAATATGTGGTTTAGGAAGTGCTTATCTATTTAACAAGTTTTCATATCATAATGAGATCGTGTATCTATGCATAGTATTTTAAATGAATGTATTCAGTGAAAATGATCAAATATTCTTTTTTATTTTACAAAATAATAAGATATTTGAACAAGGCATAAACAAGAGCATAAACCAATTATAATAGACACTCCACAAAACAAGACAGTATGGCTGATAGAATATTTCATAACTTATTTGTCCAGTTTTTTATTGACAAATAGTCTTCAGTGTTTCATATTCATGAATAACATCGCAAAGTTTTTTTTATGTGTGTATGTTATGTTCTTTTTCCTACATAAAATTTAAAATAATGTAATTATTAAACCAAAAGCTTTATACATAATAAATTTTGATACATAGGGCCAAAGGATTCTCTAGAAATAATGAACCAATTAAAATTCTCACAATAGGATGCCTGTTTCTATTTAATATCATCAACAAAAGGTATTATTACCCTGTGTCAGGGGTGCCCAAGACGATCTCCAGGTTTACTAGGAGGACTTGGGCTCAGGATGTAGTGGGACTCATAGCCATGATTTATTATATAAGAAGCATACAGAGCAAAATTAAAAAAAAAAAAAAAGGAAAAGGGCGCATGGGGCAAAGTTGAAAGAAATCAGGTGCCTGGTTCCGAGAGCCCTCTCCAAATGGTACACAGAAAGTGCTTAAATATTCAAGCAATGAGTTGTGAAACATATGTTAAATGTTTACAAGAAAAGCTCATTAAAGACTCAATGTTCAAGCTTTTTATTGAGGGCTGGTCATGTAGGTACCCTCTATATAATATATACTCAAATTCCAGATTCCTAGAGGAAAGGCATGTTTTGGCATAACACTAAACATATTGTTTTTACAAATATTTTATGAACAGTGAACCACTGTTATCGGCCACAATGTTGGAAACTTCTGCAACATTCACGTTCCCAGATACCAGCTAAGTATTAACCATGCAAGCCAGCATTTCTGAGGATAATATTTTTAGACCTGCTATGTTAACCTTTTTCTGCACACTCCCTTTAAGAAACTTTTCACTGATTTTATTTCCTATGTATATGGACCCAGTAGTGATATTGATGAATCATATAGTAGTTCTATATTTAATTTTTTTAGTAACTTCCACAGTGTTTTTCATAATGGGCATACTGATTTACATTCCCATCAACCGTGTGCAAGGATTCCCTTTTCTCTACAACCTCACCAACACTTACTATATTTTCTCTTTTTGATAATAGCCATTTGAACAAGTATAAGGTGATCTCTCACTGTGATTTTAATTTGCATTTTGCTAACAATTAGTGATGTTGAACATTTTGCAAATGTGTTGGCTATTTGTAGGTCTTCTTTTCAGAAATGTGTATTCAGATCCCTCGCTCATTTTTTAATCAGATCACTTTTGTTTGTTTTACTATTGAGTTTGAGTCTGTTATATAATTTTGATATTAGCCCTTTATCAGATATGTTTTGCAAATATTTTCACCTGTTTTGTAGGCCCTCTCTTCACCTTTATCCTGGCTATGCAGAAGCTTTTCCATTTGACATTCACTTGTCTACTTTTACTTTTGTTGCCTGTGTTTTGTGATTCAGATTCAAAAAAAAAATTATTACCCAGAGCAATGTCACTGAGCTTTTCTCTTATGTTTTCTGCTAGTAACTTTTCAGTATCATGTTTTTAATACATTTTGAGTTTATTTTTTTATATGGCCTAAGATAAAAGTCTAATTTCATTCTTCTGTGTTTGAATATCCAATTTTCCCAACACCATTTATTGAAGAGTTTGTCTTTTCTCCATTCTGTGTTTGTGGTGACTTTATCAAAGATCAATTGACTGCAAATGCACGGATTTATTTCTGGGTTCTCTGTTTAGCTCCATTGGTCTATATGTTTGTTTATATTGCCAATATCATGCTATTTTGACTACTGTAGCTTTGCAGTATATTTTAAAGACTGGTAGTGTGATGTCTCCAGCTTTATCCTTTTGCTCCGGGTTGCTTTGATTATTTGGGGTCTTTTGTGGTTCCATGTAAATTTTATGATTGTTTTTTCTATTTCTGAGAAAAATGTCATTGGAATTTTAATATATTCCATTGAATCTGTAGATCACTTTGGGTAATATAGAAATTTTTACAATATTTATTTTTCTAATCTATAAACAGAATATGTTTTCAATTTATTTGGTTTTATTTTCTATTTTAATCTATGTTTTATAGCATTCAGTGTACAGGTCTCTTAGCTACTTAGTTAAATTTATTTTTAAAAATTATATTTTGCAAATGTTTAAAATTGGATTGTTTTCTTGAGTTCTTATTCAGATAGATTGGTGTTATTGTATAGAAATGCTACAGAATTCTGTATGATGATCTTATATTCTACAACCTTTCTGATTTTGCACATTAGTTCTAACAGTTATTTGATGGGGTCTTGATGATTTTCTATGTAAAAGTCATGTCATCTTCAAATAGAGATAATTTACTTTATTCCTCTCCAATTTAAATACATTTTATTTTTTCCCTTGCCTAATTGTTCTAACTAGGAATTCTACTACGTTGAATAGTAGTGGTAATAGTGGGCATAATTTTCTTCTTTCTGATCTTGGAGGAAAAGCTTTCACCTTTTCACCACTGAGACATTTATTACCTTTATTCTGTTGAGGTACATTCCTTCTATTTCTAATTTCTTGAGAGGTTTCGTCATGAAAAGATGTTGAATTTTGTCCAATGTTTTTTCTGCATTTATTGATTCTATCCTATGGTGACCATCTTTCATTCTATTAATGTGGTATATCACATTTATAGATTTTGGTGTGTTGACATATCCTTGTATCCTAGGGATAAATCCCACTTGATCATGGTGAATTATTTTTTTAATGTGCTATTGCATCTGGTTTGTTAAGATTTGCTGGAAATGTTTGCATCTATGCTCATCAGGGATATTGCTCTGTAATTTGCTTTTCTGATTTTCTTTTCTTATTGCCCTTATCTGACTTTGGTACCACAGGAATAATGGCTCATAAAATGAGTATCAAAAAAAATGAAATCAGTATGTCAAAACACATTTGCACTTCCATATTAATTGCAGCATTATTCATAATAGCCAAGATATGGAATCCACCTAAGTGCCTGTCAATGGATGCATGAATTTAAAAAAGATACATACAAACAGACACACACACACACACACACACACACACACACACACACACACACACACAATACTATTCAGCCTTAAAACAGAAGGAACTCTTGTCACATGTGGCAACACTGATGAACTGGGAGGACACATGTTAAGTGAAATAAGCCAAGCACAGAAAGATAAAGTCTACATGAATTCACTTATATGTGTAGGCTAAAAAAAACCCAAAAAACGGAATTCATACAAATAGAGAGTAGAATGCTGGTTACCAGAAACTGGGAATTGAGGAGGTATGGGTTAAGGAGATGTTGGTCAAAGGATACAAAATTTTAGTTAGGTAGAAGCAATAAGTTCGAGAGATTTATAGTACAAGATGGTAACTATAGTTAATAACAATGTATTATATTCTTGAAAATTGCAAAGAGCATTCTCACCACAAAAATAAAAAGTGAGACAATGCTTATGTTAATTAATTCAATTTAGCCATTTCACAATGTACAGTTGTCCTCAGTTATCCATGGGGGATTGTTTCTTTCTTTCCTTTTTTTTTTTTAAAGCAGGATTTATTGAGAGGACGGAAAAGCTCCCACAGTGGGAGGGGACCCAAAGGGGTTGCCCAGGATTGTTTCTAAAATTCTCTGTGGATACCAAATTCCTTGAATGTTCATGTCCCTTATATAAAAGGTGTAGTATTTGCATATCATTTACACACATCCTCTCACATATTTTAAATCATCTCTAGATTATTTCTAATAACAAATGCAATATAATTTCCATGTAAATAGTTGTTATACTGTATTGTTTATGGACAAATGACAATAATTTGCACATTTTTCTTTTTTTCTTTTTTCACATTTTTCAATTTAAACTTTTTAAAAAGTTATTTTCAGTATACAGTTGATTGATTCATGGATGACAAATCCACAGATACAAAGGTCCTGCTATATACATAATTCAAAATGACATATTGTACTTGATAAACGTATGTTATTTTTATTTTTCAATTAAAATTTTTAAAAGTAAAAAAAGATTTCACAAATTTAATTTATTTATTTAATAGTGGATTTGGAAGCCGGGCTCAGTGGCTCAGCCTGTAATCCCATGCCTTGGGAGGCTGAGGTGAGTGGATTGCCTGAGCCCGTGGGTTCGAGACCTACCTGGGCAACTTGGCGAGACCTCATCTCTACAATAAATCAAAAATTAGCTGGGCGTGGTAGCGCGTGCCTGTAGTTCCAGCTACTTGGAAGGCTGAGGCAGAAGTATCGCCAGAGCCCAGCAGGTTGAGGCTGCGGTGGCCACGAGCGGCCACTGCACTCCAGTCTGGGCGACGGAGTGAGACTCCAACTAAAAAAAACATTAAATAGTGGATTTGGGCATCTTTTCATATGGTTACTGATTATTGTCTATTCATATATTTATCCATCTTAATATTACTATAAGTAAAATCTCTGGACATTAAGTATATCATGGTACATCTGCCAGATATGTCAAAGACATATACATTTTACCTTAGATGGCTATCTGGGATATAGAAGTTACTTTATTTGTATAAAATCTAGCAATATTCTATTTTATAGCTTTTAATGCAGTCATACCCACTAAAAGAGTATTAAAATATTCTTCTATCAATGTCTATAATTGCTTAAAGTTAACATTTAAATCTGAATCATACTAAAACTGCGGTTCTTAACTGGGGGACATTTGGCAGCGTCTAGGGACAATTTGGTTGTCATGCTTGGGAGATAGATGCCAATGCATCTACTGGGTAGAGTCTGTGAGGCTGCTAAACATTCTACCAAGGCACAAGACAGCACCCCACAACAAAGAATTAGCCACAAGAATGGCAAGAAGATTGGGCTGAGAAATCCTGCTCTAGAGTAAGGTAAGGAAATAAAGAAAGGCCTTAAACATTGGGGAAAAATGTAAAATTATCATTTTTTGGTAATGGAATAAACTTGCTTAGTCAAACCAAAGGAAATCATGTAGAATTAATAAAACAAGTCTAGATAGAAAATAGATGAGGTGGAAACGTTTGCCTATACTAGTAATGAATGATTTTTTTTAAAAAGAATACCAAAAATATCTTGTTCACAATTACAAGAAGATAACTAAAACTGTTGGAAAGGCAGACTACTCATATTCTGGCACTATTTAGTGACCGTAGCGGTGTACCTAACTCTCAGTTTTTGCTAAGGCTTTCTTTCATTCGTCTCTGAGTCCTGACTTCCTTTCATAAGAATGCAGGCGCTTATTACCTCTGATCTGAGAATACAGCTCCTTCTCTTTTATGAGTATAAAAAAAAAGATCAGGTAATCTAACAAAGTCTGATTCAATAAGCTACAAGCTTACAAAGTAATCTCTGGTTACTTTGAAGTGAACTAACCTCTGGCCTACATATGAATTCCTCATCATCCATTTGATAAAACTAAATCCTCTTAACAGGACCTTTTATAATTTTTAGTTCCTAGTGAGTTTTCTCCCGTCCTCAATATAAATCCCAATTTTGGTTCATATGGATTACTATTACAGACTTAGAGAAAAAAAACCTCTCCTAAACATAAATGGAGCTTTGTCATATTAGCATTCCTAAGGTTTCAGGAATGTTTGCTATGCTCCATATAAACCATTGCTAATCCACTAACATTTTAGTGAGTCACACAAGTTGTATTTGTGACTTTCTTACAGTCTTGTAGCAATCGGGATTTTTCTCAGCAGTTTGAGTTTTGTTATCCTCAATCAGCACTTTGACTCCTGGGTCTCAGCTTGCTGTTGATAAATTCATATTGATTGATAAAATGTACCAGATTATGATGAAATGGAAGACACTTTGGAAAGGCTGGTAACCTCTGAATCATCAACTTTTCACCTACTATGGTCTCTTTTCCCTCTTTAACCCTCGCCCCTGGTAGTCCCATCAAAAGTTCCAGGGAGCCGGGCTCGGTGGCTCAGCCTGTAATCCCGCGCCTTTGGGAGGCTGCGGTGAGTGGATTGCCTGAGCCCGTGGGTTCGAGACCTGCCTGGGCAGCGAGACCTCATCTCTACAATAAATCAAAAAATCAGCCGGGCGTGGTCGCACATGCCTGTAATTCCGGCTACTTGGAAGGCTGAGGCGGAAGGATCGCCGGAGCCCAGCAGGGGAGGCTGCGGTGGCCGGAAGCGGCCACTGCACTCTAGTCTGGGTGACCCAGTGAGACTCCAACTCAAAAAAAAAAAAAGTTCCAGGGATAAACAAAACAAAGAAAGTTCTGCATGACAACCAGGGATTTCTCATACCAACATTCGACATAGCTTCTTAATGTCTAGATATTGCCCACAATTAATTTATCAAAATCCAATTCATCTTCAGGCAGATGAAACTAAAATGTTTAGAACAAAGACAATCTGAATAAGTTTTTGATTACTCTTTTCCAGGTATTGGTAAAGTGTTTCTGTAAAGGGCCAAATAGTAAATATTTTAGACTTTGAGGACCAAACAACCTCTGTGCCATCTACTCGTGTCTGCCATTGTAGTGCAAAAGCAGCCAGAAGCAACTTTTGCCAACCCATGACTCACTTCTGAGGTATCCAACCACATGAATGGTGATAAGGGTCAAAGAACAATGAACAATATAGAGACCACCAAGGGATGAGTGTCAGCCGGGTTCGGTGGCTCAGCCTGTAATCCCGCGCCTTTGGGAGGCTGAGGTGAGTGGATTGCCTGAGACCAAGGGTTCGAGACCCGCCTGGGCAGCGAGACCTCATCTCTACAATAAATCAAAAAATCAGCCAGGCGTGGTAGCGCGTGCTTGTAATTCCAGCTACTTGGAAGGCTGAGGCGGAAGGATCGCCGGAGCCCAGCAGGTCGAGGCTGCGGTGGCCGGGAGCGGCCACTGCACTCCAGTCTGGGAGACAGTGAGACTCCAACTCAAAAACAAAAAACAAAAAACAAAAAACCAAGGGATGAGTGTTTAAACCTAGAGTAAACGGCATAATCCATTCACTTCATTCAGCAAGGCGTCCTTGAATCTTACCTGCCTAAAGATTTGAGTATAAGTACTAATCCAGACTTCGAGTTATTTCATACTGCCAGTGTCCTGATTTTCTTACTGGAAGATGAGTAATTTTTTCAGAGTAGTAATAATTAATGAAGACTTCACTTTCCATCAAGATAAAGTAGCAGAGACAGGATTCACCCTTCACCCAATGCAACCAAAAAAAACCAGACAAAATATATGAAATGATGGTTTTCAAGATACTGGACATTAAGCAATGCTAGACAGTGATCCTTGAGAGCTAGGAAACAAATAAGACGAGTCCTATGTTTGCTCTAGTTATATGCCTCATGTGTCTGCAAGAAGCAGTGCAGGAAGATCCCACGCTAAGAAAAAGGAACTCTCTGAATTTAAGAGACAAGCGGGACATGAGAATCCTTAGTGTCTGGCAAAGTAATAGAGGTAACAGAGTTGCAGAAGAGGGAATTTGGAGGTCTCTAGAGGACCCCCAACAAGTATTCAACCAAAGGCTGATCATTAGCAGCAGAAAAATTATTACTCATGAAACAAATTTTCTTGCATGAAATGCTTTATCCTCTGATAGTTACTAGAAGACTTAGCATAGCTTACCTTGTGCCATAAGTACATAATTTAATATGATATACACACACTCACAAACATACACAGCCATCCTAATATTCTATACTCTTAAAAGATGGATATATGTCTTTCTATCTTTGGATCACTGTGTTTTCTAGCAGAGTATTTTGCATGGAGTACGTGCAAGTAAATGTATCCCGGGATTGACTATTAACATTCTGCAACTACTTTGCTCCATTTCCATATATTTCTGGTCTCTAGGGGTTAGCATGTAATTTAATGCGTAAAGCAGCAGCCTATGACCTTTGTTTTGTACAGTAAGAGGTTGTTGTTATGGCTATTTTGCTTGTTAGTTTTTAAACTTAATCTACATTTTAAAAAAATGTGGGGACATAATTATACCATTGGCGGAGTATTGTACCAAAATCCGTGTACATGATCTTCTTTTCTAACTGGGTAAAGCGCTCATTTTTTTTTTTTGAGTAGGAAAACTCTATTTCTCTAAATGTGGACATTTATATTTCAAGTGTTCTGCCTGCCTCCAAGTTTGTATACTTAGATAAATAAGAGTTGACTTTCTTTCTGAAATGGAACAATATAATGGAGAAAACTGGAAAGTAATGAAATTTATGACCCAGATCTGATACAGAAACATGAGTGGGTGATAGGCTAAGCTAGTTAAGAATTTTAGTTTGGCGTTTAGTTGCTTTTCCTCAAGAATTCTCTGGGGTTTGAAAGTCTATTTCATATTGGAAACTAGCTTATTACAATGTTTTGACTTGATTTCCTATGACAAATATTGTTGGCATAATAAATAAGTGTAACTCTGAAAACTGCAGTGCCTGTCTGCTGTGTATCTGTAGAATGCTTAGTTCTGTATGCCTGATTCTGTCACCAGTTTGCATTATGACATTTCTCTGTATGAGATCATTATAGCCACTGAAATTATCTTTAGCTGGTCTTCTCAGCTTAAGAAAGTTTTGTATACAATTCAGAAGCATTCACTGTGTTTTTCTCTTGTCCTATATAGCTGGCAGGGTAGACTTTATTGTTCTGTGAATATTTATGCCGAAGTAGAGGTCTACCATTTCCTCTCTAAATTACTAAACTCTTTGTCTTCCTTATGGTATCTTAGTATCCATATGATGTTCTCCTTTATTTTTCTTTGATTACCATGATAAACTATCTCATAATTATCTGAGACTTATGTTCCAATTTTTAGTCAGAGGACCTTCCACTGAGTTTCAGATCTACTAATAAACATGCATAGACTTGAGCAAAGAATTTAGTGTTTTCAAGTAAATGATGCCTCCAAGCATTGTTGAAATAATTGCTGTAGAGGGTGGGAAGGTGCTTTGTGAAGCCCTTTCCACATGTCTTTTAGTTGTGTTAGTATTTTGGCAAGCCACTTCTCCACATCACTTCCTGATTTAATAGCTTGCGGTTGTACTATTTTCTGATTCTAGTTTTGACTTGAGAAGAAGTACTCCAGCATCACTTCAGGAGGGAACTTGGAGGATTCAAAAGAATATCCATTCTGGATTCTCTGAAGTCAGAAGGCTAACAGCCAATAAGTTATAACACCCGTAAATTTTTTCTTTGTCATTGTAACTATCATCCTGACTTATCCAGTAGCTGGGGGAAACAAAAAAAAGATCTCCTGCAGAATGTGTTTTCCATGTTAAAAGTGAAATATGATGACAGGCGCAGTGGCTCATGCCTATAATCCCAGCACTTTGGAAAACTGACAATGTCCAGGCGGGAGGATGACTTGAGCCCAGGAGTTTGAGACCAACCTAGGCAACATAGCAGCGAGACCTTGTCTTTACAAAAAATTAAAAATTAGCTGGGTGTGTTGTTGCACACTTGTGATCCTAGTCACTTGGGAGGCTGAGGCAGACAGATCACCTCATCTCTGGAGCTCTGGAGGTAAAGGCTGTGGTGAGCTGATTGTACTATTGCATTTCAGCCTGGGTGAAAGAGTGAGACCCCAAGTCACACACACACACACACACACACACACACACACACAAATTGAAATATGGATGCACACCCTGCCATTGTAGCATCTTAGTATTTATTGACAGACTCTACCTCTGCGGGGTCCAATCAGAAAACAACATGCCTAAATCATGTTTCCAAGTTTAGTAGTGCATGGAGTCTGACATTACTCTGTTTCTGTGGCAGAAACAGTGGAATGCTATAAAATTTGACCAAAGAATAGACTTATGTCAACTGGAAGATATTGACATCTTGCTTAATAGATTTCCTGGGGGAGGAGGGCTCTATCCAATTAATCAACACTACAATGTACTATTCCCAAAATTCAAAAGATTTAACACTGTTTATGAGAAATGGTAACAGGAATTGTTTTATTAATAAGTAATGCTTATTGAGTGCTACTGTGTGTCACGTACTATTAGGATTTTACTTGTATTTTCTTATTTAAGCCCAAAAGTACTCTATAAAATCGTTTCCATTTTTCTCATTTTAAAGAGGAAGAAACAGAGATGGCTGCAAGATCATCAGGTGAGAAGCTGAGATTTCAATCCACGTGTTATGAATCAAAAGAATTAATTCCTAATCAGGATCTTTCCCATTTAAGAGATAAGAACTCCTAATTTGTTTCTTTCTTTATTCACAGTCAAAAAATATACCTCAGAAATAGAAGCAATTGAGGAAAATCCCACATTGTATCCCTGCAGAGCAGGGGAATAAATATCACACTGTGGTTGACAGAGCAGAGCCAATGACTCTCTTATTATTAGTTTGAACTTTAACTCCTAGCTCCAGATCAGAAGTCTAATAGACTAGGCTCAACCATGTGACATCCCCTTCATTAAGTTTGAAAAAATCCACTTTGGTACTTCTAAGAGCACACCAAAGCATCTGATGCAAGGAAAGATTGCAATGCAGTCATGAGAAGATGAAAGGAATCTAGGAGAATGGGCAACGAGAGGGATCATTGATCCAGTTTCCCCAGTAATGCTGTCCTAGGATGCACACTTGAGGCCACTCATTCAGAGAAGCAGCCCTTGGTCCTGCGGACTACAAGGAAAAAAAAAACAAACCTTCTAGAAGGGAAATAGATGAAGAGCTAGAGATAAAGAGAAGAGAGTTTATAATGACCCTAAAATAGCAGAGTCTCAGTAATTTGCCAACCAGGAAGCATGGCCTAAAACAATCAGAATGGAAAGAGACCATACTTTAGGTTCTCCATGACTTTTATTCCTTTGAAACCTTTATCCAGAAGCTTCAAAATCTAAACCTTGGCTATTCCAGATTCTCCCTCAGGATGGAGTCTTTTCAAGATTATGAGTCACACTGAAGAATGAATGGGAAATGGGAACCATGGAGGGAGTGACATAAACTAAAATATCACATTCTCGCTGAACAAACAAAACCTCTGGTGTCGTGGAAACTTTATAAACAAAGCCTCTTTTTTTTTTCCTTTGGAATTTCTTCTCTTTACCCTGTATTCAACAAGGCAGCAGTCCCCCAAAATGGTCCTATGATGTCACATACATTGTTTGAGCTACCCTTTGAAGATGATTGTTCTTGGGAGAGGTAGAGGTCACTAGAGCAGAGGTGGCAGTGAGGACAAGGGGAACACCAGTGGTGTAGAACATGGAAGAGTGGATGCCTGAAGGTGAACCTCACCTACTTGATCACTCTTTCCCATGTTCTTGCTACTGTTTGTATACCCTGTCATCACTGCCACTGCCAGAATAGTGCCTTGGTGTAAATAACAAGAGTGAGCATCCCTTCTAGATGGTTGCTGCCCCCTTCCAGGGTGCACTCCTCGAAGTAGGGGGTATGAGTAGAACATAAGCTGAAATTGAGCATCTCCAAAACATAGGGTTTATTTATTTATTTATTTATTTTACTGAGAGGTAATTTGCAATAGAAAAAGCACAGGATGCAGAACCAGAGTAGTAGATTAACTGTTTAACTCAGTGTAAGAAGCTTTCTTTCTCTAAGACTCAGCTTCTCATCTATCAAATGTGGAAAATAAAACCTCCTTTTCCACTTGTGGTTAGACAATTAAAGAAAACTATATGTAGAAATCACTTTGGAAACTATCAACTCCATAGATATAAAGCATGTATCATTATTATCACAGATTTTAATATAAAAACCTCTCTGGGTATAAGAGTCTTCAGCTATAAAAGAGTGTTAATATTCCCTTCCCCAAACGAATTCACAAGATCTTCTTTCTGAGGTTATGAACAGGTGTAAAAGGACACTGAACAGAGACACAGTGCTACAAAATTGTATTTTTCTCTTGTATGTGATTGCTTTTAAAAGTTGGTATTAAATTTTGAACTAAACGTAACCTTGCATTATAAGTTTCCTTGTTCTTATTTTGAAATTATCTCTCTTCTTTTTCCTTGGCTATCATTAATCTCAACCGCAGTTAAATCTACACAGGTTAAATAGAGAACATTACACTTTGTATCTTTGCTGACTTCCTAGTACAAGTAAATGTGACTTTGTATTCAAGCTCATTTTCATTCTGATTGAGTAAAAGAGAGTTTACCTTGTCTATGTCTCGGTTCTGTGTTTAATATGACAATTTCTGATTGTAGTTATTCATCAGGGATGGCTAGGGTAAATAATGTGATTGGCTAATTCCTTTTCTTATCTAACTCTCAAATGTTGTCCCCCTCCAACACGTTTTTCTCTTGATTCCAAGGCAGAGTCAATTGCTGTTCTATCCATGTTTCTATCGGACCTTGTACTTATCTCATTACATTTCTTAACACATTCGGCTGGAGCTATTTATTTACTTGATTCTCCCACTGCACTCTGACCTTCTTCAGTTTTAATCATGATTGTATCCCAGCACTTAGAATTGAAAGTGCTGTCTCGTAGCATTAGCAACAATTGCAACATGTATTCACTACTTTTACCCAAAGCAAGTTTCTAATTGTTTTTACATATTAACTTTGTTGAAAATAATACTTTTAAATTATAAAATTATGAACATCACACAGACGAATTTGTGTTAAAGATTTTACTTAAGTCATAATGAAGGCACCAGGCAGGTGTTATCATGGGTTCAAAGTAGAAGTCAAAGAGTCACAAATGTATATAAAGGACTGGTGAAATGAATTGACAAATAGAAACTGCCTTTTTCCTTGGAGAGAAAAGGAAGTTAATTGACGCTCCATCTGACAGATGTGTCGTTTTTATATAAGAATTACTTTTCATATAAGTCCCTTGAGATCAGAACTGGATAACCCGAAAGAGTATGCTCTAGTCAACGCACAGTATTCTACTGAACTACAAAGTTTTCCTCACAGGTTTTTTAATCTTCACATAATAGACAACATTTGTACAATTTAATCAAATCATTCCATGTCCCTATTAGCGTCACAGAAGCTTCCTTCCCTTTCTTTTCCCTGTGTTTAACCCCTACTTTCTATTTTCAGCTGACCATCAGTCATTAAATATTTTGTTTTGACCTCAGTAGACAACAGACTTTTGATCTGATAATCTTGAACTTTGGAAATGTATAAAGTGTTGGAACATAATGTATGAGAATATGCATAGCAGGATGCATATATCAATACAGAGGAAAATAAAAGAGGCAAAAATAATTATAAGCAGGAAGTTGCCTGTAATAGTAGGCTATATATTTTTAACACAAATTCAAATCTCCTTCTGCCAATTGTGCTGCTATGTTATCTCTGGAGTAATCTTTTTCCACACATTATGTTTCCCAGATCATTTTTTGTTTTCCATGTCCTTTCTCTTTTTTCTTTTAGAGATCTGTTTTTCTGTTGAATAGATCACTGTCCTTTCATTACCCTTGTCAGCTATTGTCTTTCTCCAGCTATTGATAACAAGGTGGAAATTTTCCTTAAAGCATTTGTATATGCTTCCCTTAGATGTGTCTTGGGTCCCCCAAATCACCTGACATGTCTGGAAAGTGAAAAAAAATGGCAGTTTTCTCCTCAACAACTTTTTATTTGTGTTCAGCCAATCAGGGTATCAAAAACTCGCTGAATAGGATGGCTTTAACTTTGATGCTATCAGCATGAAGGACCGAAACAGAATGAAAGAGCTGCAATATGAAAATCCAGTCCTTCTTCGTTCTTTAAGCAAACTATTTTTGGTTTGTCAACCAAGAAAATGATGTATTCCTTTGCAGCAATCTTATAGCCTGTTGACACAAGATAAAGAAATTGAAAGGGGACCACTTAGGAAGCAAGAATTAAAGTGAGAGAAATTGCATGAATTCATCTGTAACTCCCCCAGGTATTTTTAAACCAAATTACCTCTCTCCTCTTAGCTCTCTTTTTATTTTGTTGCTCTATAGGTTCAAGTGGAGAAAAGGTAACTGAAAATCTAACCAGACAACTCCCTTAAAAGGGCCACTTGGTATATACTGTATTTATAATTTTCATTAAATTCAATCGTTACTACTTTTATTTTTAGAGGACTATGACAATGAAACTCAGAACATAATTGGAAATATACAAATATTGGTACACGAGTGTTAGGAATCTGGGTGGACCAATCAGGTTACCTATTCATCAGTTGTGGTTTTTTACCTTCTTCCATCCATCTGTTATAAGTATTCTTAACTGACACAATCTCTGCTATTTTCAAACTTATAATTTATGGAAAATTGATCACTTGGAAAAGAGTGCTTTAAGTGTGGCTTATTTTTAATGGTTCATGGTTCATTTGGGAAGATAGGCTAAAAATTCTCTTTATTGCTCTATGGATAGGAAAGAATTTGTACTTCTTTTCCTATCAATTATGGCAGGTTTCCCAGATGAAGTTGAATTTGAGGTGAAGGTTGAACATGTAGTTTTCCAAGACAATCATGTAGCTTATGTTTTCTGGACTCACAAACTATTATAAAGATAGAAGTCACTAGATACCACTGAGAGAAAGCGCACATTGTTCAGAAATCAGTCAAGTGCACTGTTGTTGATTAACTTTTGCGCAGATATTTCTGCTCATGGTTCATTCTGTGTCTGGTCTGCCCACAGGCAAGAGGCGTTCTTCCTCAGGCAGCTCTGTAGATTCTATCTTGCTGGTTTTTGTCTTTTAATGCCCATCATTATAAATAAAGTCAAGAACATGATGGTTTAAAGATGCTTTCAGTTGAAATATGGATTTGTAATGCTTCCTATACATCAAAATCAATTTTTTCCCACTCAATATTTACATCTCGATTATACATTTATGAGAAGGGTTTTTTTAAAAAAGTCATTTGCCCCACACATGGCTTTTTATGAACAGTATATGTTCAAGTTAAATTATTGGGAGAAAATAGAAACACTAGAAGCACATTCTAAATTAAAAGAAAGGCCCTTCCTGGATCACCACTTAAAAAAAGTGATTAGTGACTGAGATACTCTAAAGATCTAAAATGTGATTTGCTGGCCAGCCATGGTGGCTCATGCCTGTTTTCCCCCCACTTTGGGAGACCAAGGAAGAGTGATTGCTTGAGCCCAGGAGTTCGGGAGCAACCTATGCAACATAGCAAGACTTCATCTCTCCAAAAGTTTTCTTAAAAATTAGCCGGGCATGGCGGCACACGTCTGTAGTTCCAGCTACATGGGAGGCTGAGGTGGAAGAATCACCTGAGCCCAGGAGGTCGAGGCTGTTATGAGCCATGATCCTGCCACTGCACTCCAGCCTGGGCAACAGAGCTAGACCCAACTCAAAAAAAATAAGATAAAATAAAATAGATCTGCTTTTTTTCATTCTTAACCAAAATTGACTCTCATGAAAAATGCCTTTACTGAAAGTTCTCCTGAGCCACTTTAAGAAATATACATTTAATATTATAAAATAGATCACTATAAATTGATATGCGATTTTGCTTAATCCTTCTAATTATTATTTTTTTCACATACCTTGTTCTACATGCTTTTAATTCAAGAGGAAAATTGTAGTCCCATGTTTGAGAAAGTTTGTTCTCCCTACAGATACTGAAAATCAATTATTAAGTCCTCATTCCTAAATTTTATGCAGACTATTTAAAAATGCAGATGTCGATGTATACATAAGACTAGAATGAGTGGGGCTCCGTGGTTCAGCCTGTAATCCCGCACCCTTGGGAGGCTGAGGTGAGTGGATTGCCTGAACCCGCGGGTTCGAGACCCGCCTGGACAGGCGAGACCTCATCTCTACCCTAAAATAAAAAAACTAGCCGGGCGTGGTAGCGCGCGCCTGTAATTCCGGCTACTCGGAAGGCTGAGGCGGAAGGATCGCCGGAGCCCAGCGGGTCGAGGCTGCGGTGGCCGGGATCCGCCACTGCACTCCAGTCTGGCCGAAAGAGTCAGACTCCAACTCAAAAAAAAAAAAAAAAGACTAGAATGTTCAATTAGTTGTTTATACTTCCTCCTTCAAGAATGTTATGCAGCAAGATATCTTTGGAGGACTGACTTATAAGTAGTTTATTCCTACTGCAGATTAAATTGAATGTTGATACTGCCATATTATGAGTGACAACTAGAGAAAGTTGTCCACAGGAAATTTGGATAGGAGATAACCAAACGAAAGTCCTAAATAAATGCAGTGCATTCTAAAGTGCAATCTGCCACTCAGTTTACTGTGAATCTCTATTTCAATTGAATTAATTTTGTGCAAAATAATTGATTACGCAATCAAAGTATTCACTACCTACTGGGCTGAACAAACAGTTTCCTTCCGGGCATGTTTACTCAACTGTCTTATTACTTTATTTTTGTGAAAAAAAAAAATTAACCGCACAAAAAGAAATTCAGTCGACAAGATTCCTGGCCAGCACAATTATGGTATTTTAAAAGACATTCAGACATAGATAAACAATATTAATAGGATCATAGGAAGCTACTCTTGCATGAAATAAAGAGAAAATTATGTTCACCATTTCAAAATCAGCAGTACCCAATAATAAATACAATGTAAATGAGTGAAATTACATAAAATACCTTATTTTGAAAATATAGCATTTATTTATGTAATGATAAAAGAAAAACCTAAACATCACCTTAATCTCATCACCCAGTGAAGAGTACAGCATTCATAAACTATTTATGTACATATCTATATATGTTCGATTTATTTTTATGGGAGTTTAGTGATTCATAACCTATATTTTCCATTTGACCACATGTCTGACAATTTTCTCATGGCATTAAATATGTTTTTCAAAATAATTTTCAAAGTCTACATAGAAAACATGGAATAATGTACTATAAATTATGTATCTGAATACTGTATTTAGTTGATGAAACTAGATTCTTTTTCAAAGATGTTAATTTAATGGTACCCATGCTTTTTGTTGCATGTGATACAACTGTAACCAGGACTGAGTATTAAATCAAGTATGAATATATCATGGATTTTGGAATTGTCTTAGCTCAAAATACAGTTTTATTTGGAAATGATTTTCTAAAAATAATTATTCATATCTCACTTTCACAACAAAATGAAGAAAATTCTGCTCTATAAAAAAAGATACCTGCACACGTATGTTTATCGCAGCATTGTTCACAATAGTGAGGTCATGAAACCAAGCATGCTGTCCATCAAAAGAGGACTGTATTAAAAAAATGTGGCACATATACACAATGGAATATTACACAACCATAAAAAACAACAAAATCATGAATTTCGCAGCAACCTGGATGGAATTAGAGTTTATAATACTGAGTGATCTCTCACAGAAACAAAGATCTGAGTATCACATGTTCTCGCTCATAAGTGGACCTTGAACAACTATCGTAATATTATGAGAAAAGGATTGACAGTGGTGGGAAACTCTGGGGATGCAGGGAGGGGAAGGGTGGTGGGATTAACAGTAGTCAATATCTGTCTGGGGATGGGGGGATCATACCTCATCAACAAGGGTACCTGCACAATGCATATTTGTATACATAACCCTTAACTGTACCTCACAATTTTAAAATAAAAACAAAATCTTTTACATTTAAAAAAAAAAGAAAATTCAAGTAGCAACCCAGTTTAAAATTCAAACATTGTCTGGACACGGTGGCTCAAGCCTGTAATTCCAGCATTTTGGGAGGCAGAGGTGAGAGGATTGCCTGAGTCCAGGGGTTTGAGATCAGCCTGGGCAGCATAGCAAGACCTCATCTCTACAATAAATAAAAAAAAATTAGCTGGGCGTGGTGGCACACGCCTGTGGTTCCAGCTACTTGGAAACCTGAGGCGGAGGGATCACCTGAACCCAGCAGGTCAAGGCTGAGGTGACTGTGAACATGCCACTGCACTTCAACCTGGGCAACAGAGTGAGACTCCAACTCCGAAAAAAAAAAAAAAATCTAACATTTCAACCAGGCACTGTGGTTTATGCCTGTAATCTCAGCACCTGGGGATACCAAGGTGGGATTGCTTGAGGCCAGGATTTTGAGACAAACCTGGGCAACACATTAAGACACCACCTCTAAAATAAAATAAAAACATAAAAATAAAAATTCAAATATTTTGTTAAAAAGTGACTTTGGAGACACAAATATTCAGTTTATAACTCCATTCTCATGTAATCTGCTATAAACCTTGGCATTTGTCTCATACCTAGTTTCTATGTTTTGATGTTTATTTTGTTTTGGGTTCTTTTTCCCCTCTCTTTTTTGGATGAAGTAAGGGAAATATTGGAATGCAACTTTACTTGGAATCACCTGGGTAGGTTTCCGTCAAACCACTCATTGTTCACATGGAGAACATTTGAGCCCTGGATGCGCAGGCTGTTGAAAAATAGACTCCAAATCTAGGATTCTACAGTATCAGAGGCAAAGGAAAGGACCAGTCTCTTAGGTGTGTCAAGAGAAAGATCCTCTGGGTGCAGCCTGGGCTCACCTCTGCCTTTGTTACTGTATGATTCACACTCCAGGCCAGCCTTTCACAGATGTGTTTTTCAGCTTAGCTGGCAAGGATTCCGGGGACAACATGTAGCCTTCTTACCATTTCTGTGTTCCAGCCAAAGCTGCTGGGAGTGACTGCACTGTGTCTCAGATCTCCCAGGCAACTATTTAAGAATGCTGTGTAAGCAGTGGTTAAAAGGATTCCATGTGAAGCCCTTGCTGCTGTCCTATCTCACCTCCATTCCTGATTCTCACAGATGAGGTCATTTTGGTGGAATTTTGCCTCAACCTTATCTAAATCAGACTGAGTGATTCTGAATCATTCATTGTTTTCCTTCTTCTATTAGGTTCCTCTGGCATTAAATCTCGCAGAAACCCTCTAAGGTCATGGCCCATGAATGATACTTTATACTGTTTCCAAACAGCTGATACAGCAATTCCAACCTTTGTATCTCTCCTTTCGTCTTTTGTTTTTTCCCTTAATCATTTCTTTGAGTAGAAATTAAAATGAGATGAGGTTTAGGAATATGTGATCATATCACTGTATTTTCTACAAATTATCACCTTAAATAATTGGGTCCTTTTCGGCTTAAACTTGAATTTGAAGCTAAAATGGAAGAAGGGGGAATATTAAGAAGCTAGGAATAACATGGTTAACCATAAATCTAACAGCTGGAAGAACTTGCATTTGTCACACTAATAGGCAAATTATTCTTAGGATCTTTTCTAATTATTGTAGAAATGAGGAGCGTTTATTAGTGTTCTATTTTTTGAGGATTACATAGACAAGACTAACTTGGACTCTTGGAACTTGTAGCACAGTGTGAGTACTTAGTTGACCTAGAAAAGCTCTCCAAGGGACGGAGAAACAATTAGAAATTTAAATGCATGAAAATGGAGACATATTTTATGTTATGTCAAATGTTTCAATTGTACTACTGGGGGGTAAAAGACCTTCTGTGACTTTGTTAGAAGTTTTTAAAAAATGCTTAATGTTTAAAAGGAGACATACTTATCACAGCTTACTTTTAATCAAAGGATCTCAATGTACTTTACACGTAGTCATCATTTAAAAGAAAATAGAATGAACTCTGAATCAGAAAAAAAAATGACCTTTTCATCTCCAAACAAAAACAAATAAAAAACACATATTTGTTATAAACTGTGTCACAGATATAGTCCTAGGTATCCAGGGGGTACATAGATAAAAGACATAAACTCTACCTTCCAGAACTTTATACCACTCTAGAAAGCAGTTCCCTGTGATCCCTAGTGACAATAAATGGAAATTGAAAACCACCACATGGTCAATACAGATAATGGAGATAGTTCAAAACAGCAAAACGTTACTCTTGTTAGGAAATTGGTTTCCTGAAGGAGCTGGCATTCTATATGAGTTTTGAACGACAAGAATTTATGAAGTTGGAGAAAATACAGCAACCATAGTCCATTCCACGTGTGTTATATTACTAATCCCTTAAAACTTGGCATTGTTCTTGAAAAAAAGTCAATAGTCCCTCTAAACTCCTTTTTGAAACTTACATTTTTTTCCTACCTGGTATTTCCAGTTAATTGACTTTCAGCCTGATTGACTACTTCTGGTGAGTCTTCATTTCCCACTCTGTAAGTCATGGTGTGTATTAGAATCATTCTAGCAAATTAACAGTTGACACTCTGGCTGCTGGTGTGGAAGAACCGCTTCTCTGCATTCTAAAAATAGTATTTGTTTGTTTGTTTGTTTGTTTATGCACTTTTTAAAATCCAAGCATGGTAAAAACACAGGTCTGCTATTTTCCCTGTGGAAAACACAATTGCCACTCTGTTATATGATTACCATGAAACAGCTCATCTGTAAAGCAGTACTTCACAAATTTTAATATAAATATGAATCATCCGGGGTCCTCTATCCAATGCTGATTCAGATTCAATATGTTTGAGATGAGACCTGAGCATCTGCATTTCAAACAAGATCCTAGGTGATGTGAACTGCATATCACTGACCCAAATTAGTTTAATTTATTTCTCAGTTGAGGTTATAGTGTTCTGTCAACTACTCCCAGTGGAAAAGGTATCTTTTTTTTTATGTTTACTGAAAATGCAGAATAAGGCAAAAGTGGACCTTAAATATCTTTTAAAGTAACTCCTTCTTTTTATTTATCAGGACATTTTTCTAGCCCTACATCTGATTGGGAATAAACCTAGGAAACTCTCTCAAACAGGGTTTTCTCTCTGTTCTCACACCACAATAATCAACACAGAAGACTTCTGTAACCAAATGTGGGGGTTTCTTCTCAAC
Source organism: Carlito syrichta (assembly GCF_000164805.1). NCBI lineage: Eukaryota > Metazoa > Chordata > Mammalia > Primates > Tarsiidae > Carlito > Carlito syrichta. The sequence continues at coordinate 421,733 of NW_007249736.1, read as the reverse complement.
ACCAAGCAGTGGACACCAACTGAGGTTCCTCCAATTCAGTTTCAACCTTCTCTATCCAGAGATACTGTCAGACTTCACAAAGTGAGGGTTCAGTCCCACAAGACACCTCTGCCACCCTAGACACCAATTGTAAGTTGGGGGCCTCCAAAACTTCTGACTGACTAGCTTTGAGTTGGGGATCACAAGACCCCCATTTGGGGTTTAATTAATCTGCAGGAGCAACTCACAGAACTCCGGGAAACATTTACTTACAGTTACTGGTTTATTGTAAAGGATAGTGCCGAGGGTTTAGATGAAGAGATGCTTAGGGCAAGGTATGGGGAAGAGGCAAAGACTAGAAGCTTTCATGCCCTCCCTGGGGGAGATACCCTCCTGGAACCTCCTGGTGTTCAGCTATTCAGAGGCTCTCTGAACCCAGTTCTCTTCAGTTTTTATGGAAATTGCAAGGCATCGACATTCCTGCTCCAGAGTATAGAGTGGGACACTCTCTGGGGAGTCTTGAGACCCACAATCAGAAAACAGGAGAAGGTCAGAGTTCTGCCTTAGGGCAGGTGAAGGGAAGGCAGGAAGTCAGAGAGATTCTATTTCCGAAGCCTTCCTGAGGGCCAACACACTCAACATTATGACAAAAGACTGTAGCAAGGGCTATGGGAGTTATAAGCCAGGAACCATGGGTGAAAACCAATATATATCATAACACCACATAATCATTGGAGACCTCTTGTGTGTGTGTGTGTGTGTGTGTGTGTGTGTGTGTGTGTGTGTGTGTGTGTTTTAGGATAGATTTAGTCTAAATAGTGGAGTCCTTTAAATAAGGTAGCAGATTATGAAATCAAGGTAGCAGATTAATACTTCGAATCCTTTGAAGATGTAAATGACCTTCACCTGCCTGTTTATATGGTCATAAACTGAAATATATACTTTATAGATCTATTGTTCCTAAAACTACTTGGTAATTATGAGAAGGACCTCAAAGAAATATGAGTCATTTCTTAAGCATTGCCACAAGATGCTTCATTAGATAGCTTTGTTCAAACCTCTCCATAATACTAATGAGAGTGATTTATACATAAGGGAAAGACATTTATTTGTGTCAGTTTCATGTGAATTTCAATGTAGTGTGTCCTCAGCACATTCTCACTCTACAAAGAAAGAACAAGGCAATTTTGTTGTTGTTGTTGTTGTTGTTTTTGAGTTGAAGTCTTGCTCTGTCGCCTAGGCAGGAGTGCAGTGACACACTCCTGGCCACCGCAGCCTTGATCTGCTGGGCAGAGGTGATCCTTTTGCCTCGGCCTTCCAAGTAGCTGGAACTGCAGGAATGTGCCACCATGCCCAGCTGATTTTTTGATTTATTGTAGACATGAGGTCTCGCCAAGTTACCCAGGCTGGTCTCGAACCAGTGGGCTCAGGGAATCCTCTCACCTCGGCCTCCCAAAGTGTTGGCATTATAGGCGTGGGCCACTGCACCTGGCCTGTACAAGGCAGTTAATCTCTCCCAGTTTTTCAGAAATCTTGAATTGTTTTAGGCAGGAGGAATCACATCCTGATTTCAGTAAAATCTCTGAAATTCCCAATAAGAATATTTTTGTTCTCACCCTGCAAGGAAGTAATTTAGAGAAAATTTCTGAGTAATAGAGACTTCTAATTTTCGTAAGATTTGAGAATATACTTGTACCTATAGAAGGTCAAGGTAGAAGAGTTCTTAGAGTTTACAAGCATGAATTTTCATTCCTAATTCTTTCCATAAACAAATTTAGGACAAGTATGTGGTGCTTTCTCTTACGAGTCAAAGAAATTGGAAATGTATTTTTCCCTCCCAGCCAAGGACAATTTGTATATCTTTAAAAAGAGTATTTAAACCTCTTTAAGGAAGCCATCAATTCCTAGGTAGTTCTTTTGCATGCTATAAATTCTGAATTGACCTAATGAAAAGCTAATATTTATTCTAAGACAAAATCTTATTTCACTTGTTCACCATTGTAACCATTTATCATGGTGGCAGCCAGACTCAGATTTTGATATTAAATGTTGTGTATATTTGTTGTGAAAAATGAATAGAAGAAGTTGCCATTCACAGGACTGTTACTTATACAGCAACAATGAAACTTTTCCCTTACTGTCATAATCCTTGGGGAAGAGAAGCTATTACTTTCAAACAGCAACATTTGATATTTCCAAACCAAAGGGCTTACATAAATTATATCACTTGGTCTTTTTAAAAAGATTCTATCTCTATATAATATGCACATAAATTAAAACCTGCTTTTTCAACGTTTTCCAAGTATAGTCTTTAAGAATCAATCGATTATATGTCACACACTTCTTATGAAATTGTCTTATATTATCACTTCAAGAAAATTAACATTACAATGATTTTTTAAGAAATTTTGCCTAACATTTCATTACATCCCAGGTGTAGGCTTAATAAATATTTCATAGATTCTTTTTGCTCCTGATAGTTTAAGTTTCATTCTGACTAAAAACCAAACTTAGTCCATTTTAACATCTTGGTGCCAGAGGCAGACATACATTCTGCAAAAAATAGGCAAGGCAAAGAGAGGGAAAAGTGGAAGTGAAGAGGAATGTAAAAATAAAGGAAGAGAAGCCAAAAGTAAAAAGGTAATAGACAAGAGAAAAGAGAAATAAAAGACAGAGAAGGAAAGAGAAAAAGAAGCAAGGAAGTTCAGAGTGGGAATGTGGAGCGCCGTCAAGACTTGCCTTAACGCTGCTCTGAACATTTGCTTGTGATGCACATTTGAATGATAGACTAGAGCCAAGTGTCACTTTCTGCGGTATGGAGACTATAAAGTGATTTATTTCTGAAGGTAGAGAGCCTATTTGAGGTAGCAATTAAACACCAAGGCTCAAGAGCCACTTTCAGTACGTGATCTTGGGCAAGTCCTTTCACAGCTATGTCTCATTTTTAACATCTTTTAAATGGGACTCGTATTACCAGCCAAATCATAGATCTCTTCTGAACACTAAATCAGTTAATTCATACCACGCACTCATAAAGATGGGTGGCAAAGAGACATCATTCAATACATGTTGGCCATTAGTACTGATGAAAGAAGTTTGACATCCTACCGCTAATGTAATAAGCAAATGAACATGATGTTAAATGTCCATATCATACTGCATGAGAGCTTAAACTACATGTTAGTCAGAATCCCAGAAAGGAACATTGCCCGCTCAAAAGTTTTAATCAAGAGAGCGTGTAACGAAGGGAATTTTATAGACTGAGAACCGTGTTAGGTTCTGATCGACAAAGCATGGTGAAGGATTCAAACCGAAACAGCAGGAAGCTGTTACCACACCCCTTGGCCTAAAGAGACAAAGTGAAGATACAGGTCTATCAGATCTAGGTAGGAGCTGCAGCTGTGAAGGAGAACCAGTCTAAAGTGTGCTTCTAATAGGAGTTGTGGTTATAGCACACAGTTGCTCAGCAGTGGCATTTTTGACATTTTAGACCAGATAATTCTCTGTGGTTTGGGGGATGGGGGTGCCCTGCATGCTGTAGTATATTGAAAAGCACCCCTCGCCTCTACCCACTAGATGCTATATCACCTCAGTCTTCACAACCAAAAATATCTCCAGACATTGCTTAAAGTTCCCTGGGAGGCAAAATTGCTTTGAGTTGATAACTACTTCTGTAATGGAAACCAACAACTTCAGAATTGTAGCGAGGCCCCAAGATAAGTGACAAGAAATAAATACTCTGATCTTATCCTCCACCACGAGGTGCCTCTTGGGTACTGAAACCCATCAAAGCAAGATAGCAAGGGAACTTGGTAGGGGACTCTAGTCATAAAATCAAGCTCCTTGGGCACAAGGCTGGGCAGAGCAGGGTGGATAAAATGTCCAAGAAGTTTAGGATGCATTCCAAGATATGCATTGAGTTAGACTGTTACCTAGACCACTTTCAGTAGTCATGACCCTTTGGGGTAACACAAAAAGACAAGGAGTGCTGTGGCTTGTAGGATTTTAAGGAAACATATTAATGTCAAGGTCCTTAGTTAGACACCATGAGAAAGAGCACCTAGATAGATAGATATATCTCTAGTTTGAATTTCAGTGAATATTTAAAAATAAGGCACAACAAAGGAACATGTTCCCTCATGGGAAACTCCCTCCCTGCTCTAGCCTCCTTGAAAAACTATAAAGATCATCACTATGTAATGGAAGTTGGGAAAGGATGTGAAGCATTGTCCTCCTATAGACTTTGCCCTGATCTCAGAGGGAGATGGTAGCATCTTGTGAAGCCAATATGCTGATCCTCAATGTCTTCTTCTCAGTCCAGAATCAATAAATTTGATAAATACCACAAAAGCCACGACTCCATCGTTAAACTACACAGTTTTACTCATCTCTCTTTCAAGAAATTGCTTCTAGATGTCTGTGGAAGAACAAACAATATTTCCTCTCAAAATAGTTCATCAGCTTTGGCCACATTTCATTCAGCCCAGCGACTGCGTTCACCTCCTCTTGCAGAGCCTCATCAGGCCATGGTGGCAGTGCCTGTATAAGCACGCTCAGGCTACCATAACAAAACACCACAGGCTAAGTCGTGGAAGCAACAGAAGTTTATTTCTCACAATTCTGGGGGCCAGAAATCCAAGATCATAGTGTGAGCAAGATAGGCTTCATTCTGAGCCCCCATCTTCTAGCTGGTAGGCAGCAGCATCTCCCTGTGTGTTCACATGACCTCTTCTTTGTACACGTGGGGAGAAAGAGAAAGAGATAAAAAGGACCCTCTAGCATCTTATTTTTTAAGAGTACTAATCCTATGAAATCAGGGTCCCAAACTTATGTCCTCATTTAGCTTTAATTACTTCCTTGGCGGGCCCATCTTCAAATACAACCACAATGGAGTTTAGGTCTTCAACATATAAATTTGAAGCGACACAACATTTAATCCATAATGTTCTGCTCCTGGTCTCCCAAATTTCACATTCTGTTTGCATGCATACTACATTTATTCCACCTAAACAGCCCCCAAAGCCTTAATGTATTCTTGCATCGACCCCAAAGTCTAAAGTTTAAAGTCTCGTAAAATATCACCTAACGAAGGTGAGAACGAAGGTACAATTCATCCCGAGGCAAAATTCCTCTCTAGCTGTGAACCCGAGAAACCAGACAAGTCATACACTTCCAAAACAATGGGGTGATGAGCACACGATAGACATTCCCATTCCATTCCCATTCCCAAAGGGAGAAATTGAAAGAAAGAGAGGTATAATTGGTCCCAAACAAATTCTACTACAAACAGATACAGTTAGACCTTAAGGCTCAAGAAAAATCATTTTTGATTCAATGTCCCACTCTCCAGGCCCACTGGGGTGGTTGTCCATCTTCTGAACCAGTTGAGATGGTAACCCTGCCTCCATGGCCTTTGAGGACAGTTCCACTCCCACAGTTCTGCCAGGCAGGTTTCTGCCCTCAAGTCTCCAGGCAGTAACAACTTGGCATGTTAAAACCCAAGAATAATTAGCCTTTCCCTTGGACCTGTGGTGGGAGTGGTAGCCCTCATGATCTCTGAGTAGACTTCGAGTCATTCTTCCCTTTTCTTGAGGGATAATGCACCTCTACAGAAGTCAATGGACTTCTACAGAATCTCAAAGCCTAGCAGTCTTTCTTCTTTCTATCCTACTTTCTCTGTCTCCCTTAGTCCAAATTGGTAGTGTTTCAGCTAGTATAACTCTATACTGTATCAAGTAATGGTCCAGCCACACCCTTGGTGTTCTCTTCAAAACAAGATTTTTTGCAATATGAACTTGTTGAGAATTTTCCAAATCTTTAAGTTCTGGTTTCCTTCTGCTTAACAGTTCCTTCATCAATTCATGTCTCTCCTCTCAAATTTTACTATAAGTAGTCAGGAAGATCTAGCATTTACCTACAATATTCTACTTAGAAATCTCCTCAGCTAATTAACCAAGTTCATCATCAACATGTTTTATCTTTCCAAAAAAAACCTAGAATACATTCAGCCAAGTTCTTTTTGCACGGATCTTCCAGTTTCCAATAACCTGTTTCTAATTTCCTTTTGAGACCATAGCAGAATAACCTTTTTTTTTTTTTTTGAGTTGGAGTCTCACTCGGTTGCCCAGACTGGAGTGCAGTGGCCGCTCCTGGCCACCGCAGCCTCGCCTGCTGGGCTCCGGCAATCCTTCCACCTCAGCCTTCCAAGTAGCCGGAATTAGAGGCATGTGCTACAACGCCTGGCTGATTTTTTGATTTATTGTAGAGATGAGGTCCCACTGCCCAGGCGGGTCTCGAACCCACGGGCTCAGGCAATCCACTCACCTCAGCCTTCCAAAGGCGTAGGATTACAGGCTGAGCCACTGAGCCCGGCTCAGAATAATCTTTATCATCCATATTTTTACCAACATTTTATTTATGATTATTTATATATTCTCTAAAAAGTTAAATATTTTCTCTCTAGCATCCCTGCTTTCTTTTTGATCCCTCACCAGAATTGCCTTTAAAGTCTTCCATATTTCTACCAACAATCCCTTCATGGCAACCTCATCTTTTTCTAGCATGTACCTCAAAACTCTTCTGGTCTCTACCTGTGACATATTTCCAAAGCCATACCCACATTTTTAGATTTTCTTTTTTTACAGCAGTATTGCCCAGGACCAAATCTGTATTAGTCTGCTTGGACTGCCATAACATGTTTATACAGACTGGGTGGCCTAAACAACAGAAATGTGTTTCTTATAGTTCTGGAGGCCAGAAGTCCAAGATTAATGCTCTGTCAAGGTAAGTTTTATTCTGAAGCCTCTTCTCCGAGGTAATAAGTGGACACAAACTGTGTCCTCATATGACTTCATGCAAAGATACACCCAGAGAGAGAGAGAGAGAGAGAACACACTCTGTTGTCTTCTCATAGAGACGCTTATTTTATAAGATCAGGGATCTCCCCCTGCCCTCTGTGACCTCATTGCAAATATAGCCACACTGGGATTTAGTGCTTAAACAATTACATTTTTGAGAAACACAAACATCTAGTCCATAACAGTGTCTCACCTTAAGAATGTCACTAACTAGGTCAAGGGGATCAAAGCACAGCATTTTCCTAGAGTAGAGGAGAAAGGACTCCTTGGCAAATGCATGTCACGTCAATACTCAATGTGTCACACGGTCTTTCATGAAGTTTTTCATCAACTTCTAACCTCCCCAATTCACTGACTACAGGCAACATTCAGGAAGGGAATGCCATCCTATCATCTCCTTTAGTCTCTTCCAGCTTCCCAGTTCTTCTGCAACTTTCTATCTATCAAGAGGATAGAGATGGGAAGAGTATTGTCTACATACAAAGGTGGTTTGTTGACCTTAGGTTGGCTAAATACAAACTTTCTGTTTCACCTAATGACATAAACTACCATTTAAAAAACGCTAAGTAATTTATGGTTCTCATTGAAAGATCATCTTCTAGTTAGTCTGAATCAATGAGGTTTTACTGCATGATCAGTTAAAAAGATAATGGGGTCGGTTCAGGTTTTCAGTAAGTTAAATACAAATTAGCTGCCATCCTGACAAAGGGATATTTGAGTTGCCATATAGAGGCCGCATAAAATTAAATTCAACCAAAAATACCGTGAACTCGCTCTCTATCAAAATTCCAGTGCTAGACAGTTCCAACCATCTAGGAATTCTCTGAGGTTAGGTCTAAGTTCACGAAGAAATAATAAACTTATTTATAATAATGTATAATGTTATAAATAATTTTTTAACTCAGGATAAATGCTACATACTATTTACAACAATAACCAGAAAACCACAATTCACTTGGCAGTCTAAAAATTTAGTCATTCTATTGAGAATTTGCAGTAATATTCAATCAACATTCTTAGTAATACTGAATCTCTTTGCTAAAAGACTGATTAGTCTGTGTTAAGATACAGTTCACAAAATAGAGCTTCTAAATCAAACTGTTAAGAGCAATGTGAAATTAGAAATCTAGGCTAAATCCACTCACTGTGGTCAAACATCCAAGATCAGGCTCTAGGAGAACTAGACCACAATATTGAACTAGACCACAATAGTAGATTATAAGTCAGTTGCATACACAGTGGCAGGTTCAGGGTATCAGAATCATAATAAACAGCTGAGGAAGCTATACACATTCATTGAAGTAGTCTGGGATGAAGCGTAGTCAGTAATGAAATGAGAATTTAAGATGCCTTAGTGGAGTTTTTGGTAGGAAAAGTAGAAAAGAAATCTGGGCAGAAAGAAACAAAAAGAATATTTTAGGAATAATGTTGAGGAGGTGTAGATGCCCAGAAGAGGTTATGTTTTGGGTGATGGCAAATAATAATAATAATAATAATAATAATGAACTACAGCATAATGGATTTATCCAACTCCTCTAGAGTATGTCAAACAACCCAGATACTCAATGTTGCTTCATTCTGAAATACAAACTAGTGGAGGCAACCTACAAAGCTAATGCTCTGTAGCAGTGGGGAAGTAAACGCAGGTGGGCATGGGAATGCTTGTTAGAGCATGGTAGTGAGAGGCAAGTAAACAAGCCCTGTGATTTTGGGGATGGGTAGCAGTTAGGATTGGAGTGGTGAGTGGAGGTGAGAGGACAACTCCTTCAAGCTATTCTCTGTAGCCTCACACATACAGATCGTCTCCTCCTAGGATTTACAGACACAAATGGCAAATTTCATCAATTACATGTCAATGCTGATTATTTCCAGTGGCAGAGGACATCCTGTTATAGCCCCCCTATGGATGTGAGCATAAGGTTACTTTAAAGCAAAGATGAATTTAATGATCCTTCCCTAACTTTCTCCTTGTCATTAATGCTCCTTGTCATTATTGCTAAGACTTTTGGGTTTTAATTCTTTTTCTTTTCTTTTAAATTTATCACTTGATGGAAATAATTGGGAGGTTTGAATATTTTTCAACAGTGAGAGTCTTTATTAGCTTTTAAGTAGATAAAAATATCCTTTCTCCCCCATAGTGCAAAGTGGAATGGGCTATTACTACCATCCCAGTAAATTAAATTACTCGGAAAAAAAAAAAAATAAAAGGAATAGATTGTGAAAATGTTTAGCCAAGAGAGTTCTCCAGCTGACTGAACATTTATGGGCACTTCACCATCAAGGCAAGGTAAATTCACCTACAAGTAGCTATTTAGAAAACATGTTTATAATGATGGTTGTTAAACTTACCCAACGGAATTATATCTAACTTTAGACAAAAGAATGAAATATATACATAACCAAATCGATGATAACTAAATGCCTGGCAGTTTAATCACCAAAAACAATGTGAATAATGCCAAGTGAAAAAGCTCAAATTGGTGAGACAGAATAATTAGTAGTAATGAACTGAACTTTAGAAACAGGAAAGTTTAGCTGAAGGCTCAAAAGCATATGCGTACACCATGTTCGGTGGCTTCTGATTGGGAAGTAGTCTGCTTTATTTTGAGCTAAGCAGTCTCCAGGCAGGAGTGAAGAATTAGGTAAATTATACTGTATTGCTTGCTGGGCCTACATCTTTAAGTGAAAGAAACCAAAATTCAGCATTAAGCAGTGTTATCAACCTGGGTTGCACATTTGAATCACCTGGGAGGCTTTTTAAAACCAAGGTGGCCTGGGCAATACCCCAGAAATTCTCATTTAATTAATCTGGGATAGGGACCAGGCATAAGTATTTTTTAAATCACTACAGATGTGTCAAAGTTGCAGCCCAGGCTGAGAACCACTGCTTTCAGGGCAGTTTGCATGGTTGAAGAAATCCCAAATGGCTACTCTGAGCTTTTGAATCAGGAGCAGCAAGGGTTGATTGTTTTGTTTTTCATCGTGACTGAGAAAGTAGCTGTAGCCATGACCTGTCCTTACACATCCCAAGGCTGTATGTAGTCTCTACTGCTCACTATAAAGTAGGAATGATTTCTTTGCAAGAGGCTAAAGCAATGTCCGACTGAGAGGTAAGAATATTATCTGAAGAGATGGAGGGTGTAGAACCCATTCTCTACAAGAAAAAGTTGTGGGTGAGTTGGATAGACCAAGATTTGAAAATGAATAGCTTTCTGATACATTCCACCTGGGCTGTAGGCTGCTTATAGCGTTTGTGCCACCAGGGGCCAGAACAACAGTACCATAGATACTGCCTGTCTACAGAGCTACATGTGGCACCAGGCTTTCTCTTGGTGGCTTTATAAGCACCATTTCCTTAGGTCAGGAACTACCTGGTAATCATTCCTCTCCTCTTCTTTCCTTCCCTGTTGCTTTCCACACATCTCCAGTATGGCATTTCTTCATCAATGCTGTTACGTCATCAAAATCTGTTTACATTTGCTTTCTATTTAGGCTACACATTCCTTAAGGTTATGGAGACAGCTTCAGCCCTTCTAATATCTTTAGCACTCATCACCATGCCAGGCTTGCAAATATTTGTAGATTGAAAATGTTGGCCTATGATCCCAGATCCCATTTTTAAATTGAAAGCTGAGACCAGGCAGGAGATGTAAAGAAAGAAAAAGGAAAAGGTTGCTCATGGTTTTTGAGGCAACCCTCTTCCAAATAAAAGTCAATTCTCGAATAAGCATCTCTCATATTCATACATTCTTTTAACACAAATATATGGAAGCATTTTAGGCAGACTGCGGCAAACCAGTCAGAAAAGTTCTCCAACATCATGGAGCTTACAAGGGGGAAAACTTTCAGCAAAGGAGAAAGAAACACATTATTAAGGATATTTCACATTTTAAAAATGTTTTGAAGAAGAAAAACAGGGAATTGAAACAGGCATAGCTTACATATGTGAATCAGGGTGGGGTGGCATTTTAGACAGGTGGTTAGAGACGTCTCTCTAGAAATATGACATTTAAGCTGACACATGATGAACATAAGCCCACTGCATAAAGGGGGGGGGGGGGGGGAGGAAGGCTATCCCAGACAAAGAGAATGGAGAATACAAGGCCCAAGATTAGGAAAAGGCTTGGTGAGGTTGAAAAATAAAAAGAAGTCTATTTTTAACTTCCACACACATACGCACACACACACACAAGGTAGAGAAAAAACCTGTTTATGATTAGATGATTTGCAAACTTAGCTTCTTTTACAAAATCACCAAAGTTCTTCTGGGCCTTCTGTTATAAGCATGAATACACCCAGGGGCAGGTTCACTGACTTGAGTGCCCTGTAAGATTTCCTCTAAAAGGTCAGTGGACTTTTATTCTGCCAGAGCATGTTTGATCTGAAAGACCTGAATGGTGACCTCAGCACTCCCACCTGAAGGTTCAAGTCTGACTTCCAAGTACCAAGGTTACGTGAGTCCAACTCTTTGTCTGGGATCCACTGACAGCTTTATTCTAGAGAAGACCTGGATCTTCATACAGAAATCTGCAATACCTACCAGCTGGGAGCACTTTTCTACCTCTGCTTTGCTGATTTAGATTATGCAGTCTAAACCACAGGGAAGTGGAATCAGGTTTGTCTAATTCTGTAGTTCTTAATAAACTCCTTGAGTAAAACACCCTCATTTTTCTTTATAGACCTAGCACTTAGCATAAGGCTTAGCTCCCAGGAAATTAGCCCTTGAGCTAATTTTTAAACTGTTTTTAATAGCTAAAAAAAAGTAAAAAAGATTAATATTTTGTAACACACAAACATTGTATAAAATACCACGTTAGTGTTTATAAATAAAGTTTTATTGAGATAAAGTCATGCTCATGTATTTACACTATGAGTGGTGGTTGCTGAGATCAGTAGTTATGATTGAGATTGTATGGCTTGCAAGCCTAAATGTTCACTACTGGCCCTTTATAAAAAAATCTGTCAACCTCTGTGATAAATGTGGGCCATGTGAATGAATGAGTGAATACATAAATAAATAAACTATGATGGTAAATTCACTTTTACATAATTACTCCTTAATAGTATATACTTTGTGGCAGAGATCCAGGCATTAACCTGGACCTTTGCGTATTTTATTTAAAGTATGAGACCAATATTATTTATGTATCTCTCTGCCATGCCGCTCTAAAATATATTTAATCAGAATAAAAATTTTAATTGCATTTTCTAAATGAGCCCCTTCTCTTTTTGAAATTAAACATACATCTCAATGCTTCTTTTCATTAGGAACAGCCAGTCCTCCAAGAATAGCGTTCTACTTAAACTCTGTAAGAATCATTGTGGTTATTTCATTTTATCAAGCTTGTGTATATTCTTCTGGGATCTTCTTCCTTGGTGTCTGTCAGTTGGTTCTAAACTTTTACCCTGGGATATGCAATTCTGTTTTAAAAAGGTAAATGACTGAAAGAAACTCAATCACCTCACTTATATATGAATTTTATTTCATTTTTACATTTGTTAAAATATTTCTAGCTTCTACTGAATGCCCAGATTGGACGTATTGGGTGGGTAACAAAGTGAATATAACTTCAAAAGACAAATCAGTTACATTCTGCTTAGGCAAGAAGCATGTTTTTACATAAAATGAGTTAAGGACAGTATAAACCGTTTAATGTGAATCCAAATAGAATACTACACTAACTCATATAGAAACCAAAATAAGCTACTCTGAACACTGGAGAAACTGAAAGTAAAGTTGGATGGGAGACTCTTTAATGCTCTTGATTACACCTTCCTCATACAGAAAATTCCCTACATACAAGCCTTCAAGCTGCAAACTTTCAATGATGTGAACGTGTGTTTCCATGTCCAATCACATAAGTTAGTTCATGTGCCTGAAGTACATTGTCACATGTGTGCATGCTCTACAAGTGGTTGTGCTTTTGTGTACTTTACTGTACTCATACTTTTCAAGGTACTGTAAGATTCAAAGTGTTTTCTTTCTTGTTTGTTTTTATGTGTTATTTGTGGGAAAAGTATTATAAACCAATTACAGTACTGTACTGTATAACCAATTGTGTTAATTGGGTATCTAGGTTAACTTTGTTGGACTTACATACAAATTGGACTTACAAATATGCTCTCAAAACAGAACTCGTTCGTATGTAGGGGACTTACTGTTTGGCACTACTGCTTTCATTTCCTTTTTCAAATTGCTGGGAAGAGATTAAAGAAAACATATTTTAAATTGAAATCTGTTATACAGGTTGGTAAAGTTTGCTTTTGTTTGTATACATTTGTATGGTTTTAATTTTCCAGGAAGGAATTTAGGGCAAAGTAATAATCACTGTCTCCTGTTTTAAGAAAAACTTGTCTTCTATATATTGTTGTATATCGCTGAAACCTCCTTTCTTTTATCTATCTATCTATTTATTTATTTATTTATTTGTTTGTTGAGTTGGAGTCTCACTCTGTTACCCAGACTGGAGTGCAATGGCCGCTCCCGGACACTTGCAGCCTCAACCTGCTGGGCTCCGGCGATCCTTCCACCTCAGCCTTCCAAGTAGTTGGAACTACAGGCGTGTGCTACCACACCCAGCTAATTTTTTTGATTTATTGTAGAGATGAGGTCTAGCCAAGTTGCCCAGGCGGGTCTCAAACCCGTGGGCTCAGACAATCCATTCCCCTCGGCCTCCCAAAGCGAGGGACTACAGGCTGAGCCACGGAACCCGGCTCTTTTATTTTTTATAGAGGAGAAATTTATGTGACTTGCATTTTATCATTTAATTTTTTAAAGTCATTTGGAGGCAAATTTATGTAGATTTCATTTAAACAGGATGTTTGCTTACCACGCACTATTGGGGGAGGCTTTACTCTTTCTAATTCAGGGGCCTGAGCTCAGAGGGAAAGCCTTTAGAAATTAATACCAGCTAATTAATCCAACTCATTAGCCCAAAACCTCACTGAATGCTGTGAGTGCTGCTAATGTAATAAGCTTCCCAGTTAATGGAGTCGAAGCTAACTTCAAAGAATGGCTAGGACCTCATTCATTAACTTAATCAACTCTCTGGACACCTCATAGACAATGAATCCTGGTAGAAGGGCAATAAAGTTGCAAGTGGATGTTCTGTTCTGTTATCCCTGGGCTGACTTAAAAGTTAACATTTGGACAACCATGAGAGCACAAATAGTACACATTCCCACCTTTAAATAAGAACAGAACAAGAAAAATGCTACAGGGCAACTTTGGTCAGAAAGTAAGTTTAAAAGGGTCTGAATAGTCCAGTTGATATATAAAGCCAACATCTAGTGTGTTTAGTATTGTACATTTTACATGCTACAGCTATTATACACATTTTAGCACATTAAAAAATGGGAGTGGGACATCATTTGACACTGTTATCTTTTTGTTCTCATTTGAAGATTTTCTAAAATAAGTGTCAATAAATTTAATGAATACAAATTTAATAGATTTTTTTATCACATTTATTAATTATTCATCTTCAAAATAAAATGAAAAAAGAATAAGATTGTTTTTGTTCTTTCAGTCAGCAAATATGGGACTACCTATTATGTATCTAAACAATGTTTTAGATAAGGAAGTTCAATAAGAATGAATTTCAAATTGTTTCTATTTTCATTCATTTTTAGCTACCTTCTCTAATCCCTTGTATTTATCATCTTCTTTTGAATTTTTGGATTTTTCTTATTTCTGAAGATTTTTCTCTATTACAGCTTCTCTTTAGGGAGGGAGGTGTTTGTGTGCATTAAGTATTAAGATGTCAGAGATTGCATGGGCGTTTTATAAAACAATATTTTATTTGATTAATGAACCAGTTGATTGTGGGATTGGTAGGAAATGAAGAAATAGCTATTGGTGAAAGCAGATACAATGAAAGAAAATGGTAGGCAGAGCAATTTTGTTTCAGAAAGTCACTTAAATAACCGACCATCTTCTTTAAATATGTTGACAGAAAAACAAAACTGTAAAATATTTCAGAGAGGTTTATTCTGAGCCAATATGAATGACTGGCGTTCAGGGAAAACAAAACCCAAGAAATCTTAAGTAAGTGTTCATGAGGAAGTCAGAATGCAACTCTTTTATACATTTTAGGGAAGCAGAGTTACAAAATAATAACTCAATCATGGAGATCACATTGGTTTGGTCTCAAATGGCGGAATAACTTAAAGCAGGGGTTTATAGCTCAGAGATGTGTTCAGAGATTCTTTATTATTATTATTATTATTGTTACTATTATTGAGCTCAGAGATGAGTTCAGAGATTCTTTATTATTATTATCATTGTTACTATTATTGAGTCTTGGGGTACAAGGGAGGGTTAACTACATAAGTAGGCTGAATGCAGAGGGAGTGTGGGCTTCTAACTGGCCCTCACGCCCCCTGGTAGTGAACCAGATACTCTTTGTGTTGTCACATGCCCACCACCCTTCTCCCTCCCCGCCTCCCTCTTTCCCCTCTTCCTCCTTCCCTCCTTCCCTCCCTCCCCTAATTAGCGGCCAACGACTGCCAATCCCTTCCTTGTGCTAATATTACTAGTATTCGGGGCCCACTTAGGAATAAGGACCACATTTTCTTTGTTCTGTCCACTTTATATGGTTGGTTCCATGTTTTTGCTATTGTGAATAGTGCTGCAATAAACTTGTATGCAGGTGTCTTTTTGGTAGAGTGATTTTTCTTCCTCCAGGTATATTCCCATGAGAGGGATTGCTGGATCATATGGAGGGTCAATTTTTAGTTATTTTAGGAATTACCACACTGCTTTCCATAGAGGTCGAACTAGTTTACATTCTCACCAACAGTGTAGAAGCGTTCCCTTTTCTCTGCATCAGAGATTCTTTAATGTGCTTTTGGTTATCACTCTATAAAAAAGATACCTGCACACGCATGTTTATCGCAGCATTGTTCACAATAGCAAGAACCTGGAAACAGCCATGCTGCCCGTCAAAAGAGAACTGGATTAAAAAAATGTGGCACATATACACGATGGAATATTACGCAGCCATAAAAAAGAACAAAACCATGAATTTCGCAGCAACCTGGATGGAACTAGAATCTATAATACTGAGTGACCTCTCACAGAAACAAAGATCCGAATATCACATGTTCTCACTCATATAATGGACCTTAAATATCCAATGCAATACTATATGAAAATGACTGACCGTACTGGGAAACTATGGTGGGGGGAGGGAGATGGGATTAACAGTAGCAAATATCTGTCTGGGAACGGGGAAACACCCCATATCAACAGGGTGCCTGAATGAAATGCAATTGTATACCTAACCCTTAACTGTACCCCACAACTTCATAATAAAAAAAAATTAATAAAAAAAAGAAACAAAGATTTTTTTAAAACCTTGGCATTAGCAGAAAAGAATGTCTAAGATAAAGAAGTCCACTTGTCACCATCTGATGCTATGCCAGAGTCAATTTGATAGAGCAATCTACAATATACTGGATCAAAATGACCTGTAGGGGGTGTGTGATTTAACCCTTGCCTGGCACGGCCTAAGGTCTTGTTATAATTTAGTATCGTATTATCATATTGCCACAAAGAGTCCATTCTGTCCATCTTAGGATCTCGATTTTTAACAATTCTGGTTAGTTTTTGTGTGTAAATTATAAAAGGCAGAGGGTTTAATGAGATGTGTCTGACCTCTTGTCCCTTCATGGCTGGGGACTCAGTTTTTAAGTTTTTTCTGAGGTCTCCTTGGCCAAGAGGGGGTCCATTCAGCTGATTTAAGGGTGGCTTAGGATTTTAAGTTTAGTTTACAAATAGACTAGTTTTCTGGTTCTCACATGCCCTTGCTTTTCTTAGCATTTTACACTGTGAGGCCATGGAGTAAGGTTGGGTTTCCTTCTCTTCCTGCAGCTCCAATGTTCTCTGTGATTTTGCTCATGGACAGAGAACTGCTCAAAACCTGACCCTCTTCTCTTTCTGTATCAGTCCTGTAAATGCCAACTTGGTGAGAGATTCAGAGTTCTGCAAAGAATTTTCCTTCAGCTTAATCTAGCTTTTTCTATGGCTAAATTGAATTATATGTCAGTAAATTTTTATTTTAATCCACTCTCCTCTCTATCTTGCAGAGGTTTCTAAGATTGTTGGTTTGGTGGTGGCAAAAACTAAACAAATAAAATAAAAATATACTTTATTTTGAAAAAGATTTGTTTATTTGAATGGTAAACTGGAGAGTTAGTAATCAAAGCTCAAGATGCGAATGTCCATCTCAATACAGAAAGAATAGTTTTTAACTTTTGAGTTCAAGGTACTTCAAAATACCTTATAAGTAAGTTTCCCCAAAAATATTTTACACATCATGCTATGTTATGTTAAAAGTTTTACTTTCTAGTTAATAGAAACTAATGGCTTAGATTATTTGTATTTTCTAATTAAAAAGTCAGTCTGATTATTTGTATTTTCTAGTTAAGAAGCCAGTCTACTTTAAAAAAATTTTTAAATGTTGTATTATCTAAAGGGATTAAATAATGTAATTTGTAAAATTGATTTGACTCATTGCTTATCTGGTGTCTTTTTTAAAATGCTTTAAATATCTTTAGATATGCAAAATCCAATGGGGCAAAGTTTGTGAAAGACTGTCGTTAGTATTGTTAATTTAGTTCCTTCAGTTGAGAAATGAGGCAAGATATGTGTTTGTAAGAACTGTTAACGTTTACAACTCAGTTGACTGTCTCATACTTTTTGATGTAAGAGGAGTTGGCATAAAATTTTTAAATAAAAATGGTGATGTGAGGATATTTTGTATGAATATCTATCATATTCTACCTATGAGGAATACTTGTGGCTTTTGTTTAATGTTTTGTAGGTTTTGTCTTTGTTTTCTGCTCATTGCAATAATCAACCATTGGTTGTCTAGGAGGTGTCATAGTCTTACAAATTTTCATTCTATGGCCAGAGCAGATTGGGTGATCCAACTTAATCTATACCAATATTTGAATACTTTATGTATAACAAAATGGTTCATAGATAGATAACTAAGATATAATCATCAATATCTTTTCATACATTTTTGAAATTGGTACCAGAGATCATGTAAGGCAGTCACTCTTTGGTAGTAGAAGATGCTACTTTTACTTTAGGTTAAGACATTAATTACATATTTGAGTCTGTAGGGGTTGGCAATATATAAGCTGGACTTAGTTGAGTAATTATGCTTATCCAGAGACACCTAGAGACCTTGCTCCCAGGCTCGTGTACTTGGTATGAGGTCCAGTGGGTGTTAGTGGAGGCTGGCTGGTCTAAGATGCCTCAGTCACATTACATTGTCTTCATCCTCTTACAGGGTAGCTTGGGCTTGTTCTCATGGTGGTGGCTAGCCAAACCGGGATCTTGTAACTCATACAGTGTCACTGTCACTGTATTCTGTTGGCCAAGATAAGTCAAAAAGCCACACAGTATTCAAGGCAAGGAGAAGTAGACTCCTATTGATGAGAGGAGCCTGTTATAACTGTGATCATGAAATAATCTACGATGACTGAAATATGTAAAGCATAGGAGCTGTCACAGTCATATGTCTGTCAAGTGTTGGAAACTGTTTCGCAGTCAGCATATGAAAATAACATGCCAAGATTATCGGGCATATTTGACTAAAGGAACCTGATGATATTTGTGTTCCTGGGTTTAGTTGTTTCTAAAACTCAGTGGTGCTTTTGCTCACCCTCCAGTTTAGCTCTTCTTTCTTTTATTTTATTTTTGAGTCAGAGTCTCATTTTGTCATATTCATGGCGACCGCAGTCTCATCTGGGGTCAGATGATCCTTCTGCCTCAGACTTCCAAGTAGCTGGAACTACAGGCATCTGCCACCACATCTGGCTAATTTTTCTTGATTTATTGTACAGATGGGATCTCACCAAGTTGTCCAGGCTGTTCTCCAACTCGTAGGCTCAGGCAATCCTCTTGCTTTCACCTCCCAAAGTGCTGGGATTATAGGCGTGAGCCACCACACCCGGCCCAGTTTAGCTCTTAAATACACTCTTGTTTTCTGTGAGTTAAGTTTCTTTTGTATCCCACAAAGATAAATGAGTTGAGTTTTAGTCAAATGAATCACTTTCAATCAAAATCCCTGAAAAAAAAGCACTACCCAAACTTGCTTATATGAACTTATTCCCTGTCAATTCTTGTCACATACTAATATGGTAACTAGAATAAAAGCTAAGTTATATATGCATTTCATTATTGTCCTTCATTTTAAAATTAATTTTGCTTACAATAAGTGAAGTGTCCATCTTCATTAAGCAATTCAACTGTATTGAATTCTTCATCTGGATGAATTTGCTGGTACTTTTCAAATGGCTTGAGTAGTTACACATTACCCTTTCATTCTGGAAATTAGAGACCAAATGTCATTTAGGAAATTGAAAATCAACTTTTTATGACTCTAGTTGAAAGAACTTATGCTGAGATGTGAACAATGTTCATGAAAAGTTAATAAATAAGACTAATGGTAGTCCATGGTAATTTGAGAATGAGCAGATTCTTAAACTACTTACAACCAACGCTAATACCTTTGAGATAAAAAGGTGACGGTATTGGAATTTTATGCTCATAACAAAACTGAACTTTAAAAGCCTCTTATGATCACATATATCAAGAATTCAATTCACATTGCTCTCACATTCACTATACAGACACATTCATTTCTTATTTGAAATGTACTTATTAGGGATATAAAGTTATGGGTTCTGAATCAATTTTTAAAATTTGAAGCTTCATATATCCCTGTATAATTTCACCCTTCCTCTCAAGCTTTAAAAATACTTCCTTTCCCTGACTTCTCTCTTTGAATCACTAACACTATGAGTCCCTGTAATTGAAAGGAGTATCTCATGTTTTCTTTCTTTCTTTCTTTTTTCTTTTTTTTCTGAGTCATAGCTTCACTCTGTTGCCCAGACTGGAGTGCAGTGACACGTTCACGGCCACCCCAGTGTCGACCTGCTGGGTTCCGGGGATCTTTCCACCTCAGCTTTCCAAGTAGCCAGAACTACAGGCGTGTGCTACCATGCCTGGCTAATTTTTGATTTATTGTAGAGACAAGGTCTCACCAAGTTGCCCAGACTGGCCTTGAACTCACGGGCTCAGGCAATCCATTTGCCTCAGCCTCCCAAAGGGCTGGGATTACAGGTTGAGTCACCGAGCCCGGTTGAGTATCTCATTTTTTACTCTCTTCAATGTATTGGGGGAAAAAAATATATATATATATTTTTTATATATATTATTTATTTTTTATATATATTATTTATATATATATATATCTGAAATGTGTTGAGGTGAATGGGGTGCCATTACCTCCCCATTTTTATGGGGAGTCATGTGAAACTCAAGAGAATTATAATTAGTCACCGTAATGCCGTAATGGTGTATCTCCTTTGTAATCTACCTCAGATTTGGTAACAAAATTTGCCTCTATGGAAGAAAAGTTTAAATGCGATGTATGTGAAAGTGATCATATACCCCAGAGAAGCAGATGGCAGCATTTCAGTATAGTAGAATATATTTCACCAATGTGATTTTTAAAATTCAGTGTACCACACCCATTATCTGTAAATAAAGTGCAGTTTCTCATGCAGTCATGAGCAGTCAAGCACGCTTACGAGGACAAATTTAAATAGTGTTGTTCTACTGTGCTGCCGAGTGGAGCCCGTCGGAGAGCTGATGGAACACGGGACCATTTGGAAAGGCTCTGAGAACACATTTACAAAAATGCCAAATCCACATCAAGCGAAACTTAAGGACACTTTGTTTGGACTACTGAAAAGGAAACAATGACACACACAGGGACCCAGGTGGTTAATGTACTGTACATTATTACTATCAAGTATAAGACCTCAGTCTCTGAGCTCCTTGGGAACCATGAATTCAGTTGATTACATAGTGCCCTGCAGGATAGACTTTAAGAGTAAACGAGCAAACATACCAGATATGCTTTCAAAGCTTGCCAGTTCACTTGGTTTTTGAATTCTTGCCATTGGTCTGTTGTGTAGGAAGGAACTTTACAATGGTTTCTGCCCTGTAAGGGGTTCTGAGCCTGTCTCAAATACATTGGAGGAAATGGCATGAGTTCTTGTTTATTATCATAAAACAATAAAGTCTTCCATTGTAACAGCAAAATAAACTTTCTGCGTTTGGAGGTGATGTAATATGTAAACCTAAAGCTGTAGTTAATATGGGTCCCTTGACATGTAGGTCAAATTAAAGACAAATGCTATGGTTTCTTTGTTGTGAAAGTGTTCTTTCCCATGATAGTTTAAATTTTAAGTCTTTAAGTAAACGTTGAAAATTCAAGGGGGTGGGATTGGCAGTTGAGGGAAACCTGCTAGGGGAGGGAGGTGCATACCTCATCAACAAGGGTACCTGCATGATCAATGTTTATATACCTAACCCTGGAATGTATCCCATATCTTTATAATAAAAATTAAATTAAAAAAAAAATCTTTACAAAGAAAAAATAAATAAACATTGAAAATGTCCACTTAAGCTACTCCTGGTTGTACAGAAACGTCTCTAAAGCCCTGAATCCCTTCACACTCCCTGCTTATACATGTCTGTAGACTCAACTATCTGCTCAATTCAGTGACTGAAGAAAACCCAACCATGTTACTGCAAGTCAGTGGACAGAATCATCACCCATGCTGAATGTTCATTTTGATATCTGTCAGTAATCTGGTTAATTTGGATAAAATAATTGTTTCTTCACGTGAAAGTGTAGAAAAAATATTCTGTGCCCAGTAAATGTTGTTGTCATTTAGACATAATTTGGTGGATTTTTTTAATGTTGTTTTTAAGTTATACTACTACACCCATTAATAAAAATTAAGAATGGGATCCACTGCTCTTAGAAAGATATTCTGCAAAACATTCTCTCTGCTGAAATGTCAGAACAAAGTGACTGTTTACATTTCTGTGGTTTTTCGGTGTTTTGGTGGCCTGTGACACCAATCACACATATCTATCCCTATCTAACACACTGCAAAACTCTATGAAATTTGGTGAAATAGAACTTGCTGACAAATATCTTGTCTGAAACTGTACTGATTTACAGAAAGAGGTCTTAACAAGTATGAAATAACAAAAAAAGCAAAAATAAAAACTATAGATTTAGGGTGATTAGACCTCACTTTATTTTTAATATTTAGTAATTCAGCCATGTGTCTTATAATATGTTCCTCATGTTCGCTGACAACACATAAATTAATAACCAGTGTCTAAAACATCTCTATATCAATCAAAACTTTGGCCCAGTATGTATTTTTTTCCATTTTTTTTGAGAAGAGAATTACATATTCAAGATTTTATCAATAACTTGTTGAGAAATAGTCTTCATTACTATTTCTTAAAAGACTTGCTGAAAACAGTGTTTGCCTTCCATTAGAAGTACCCACCAAAAAAGCAAAAGTATATACTGGTTCAATTTTCCAACTCATTGTGAAAAATGGTGAACTAGATGTGTTAAGAAAAGAAGGAACAGTAAAAGCAGAACAAAAATTTATTCAAGTAATTGCCATTTGCTGTAAAATAAACTGTAATCTGAATATATACTTTGATTATTTTTTCCAAAAGCCTTTTACTGTGATTCTGTATTTTTAAAAATCCACAGCATGACCCGGTACACACATTGATAACATATGCACATAAGTTTGAAACAAAACTCTTATGAAACAACTTACACTTACTCTGTATTCTGATAGGTTATTTAGTTAATTTAATTTTTTAAATGCTTATTTTGATTCACTAAATTGATTTCATAACCTACTAATGAGTACTAATCTTCCATAGAAAATATTGATTTAATCTAAATCTTTAAAAATATGAGGAGGTCACTTCTATCTTAGTAACCCTAAAGATGCTAAAAACAGGCCGGGCTCGGTGGCTCAGCCTGTAATCCCAGCACTTTGGGAGGCCGAGGTGAGTGGATTGCCTGAGCCCGCGGGTTCAAGACCTGCCTGGGCAACTTGACAAGACCTCATCTCTACAATAAATCAGAAAAACAAAAATTAGCCAGGCATGGTAGCGCGCACCTGTAGTTCCAGCTACTTGGAAGGCTGAGGTAGAAAGGTCACCAGTGCCCAGCAGGTCGATGCTACAGTGGCCTCAGTCTGAGTAACAGAGTGAGACTCGAGACTCCAACTCAAAAAAAAAGAAAGAAAGAAAAGATGCTAAAAACATAATTCTCTTACAAATAGTGAATTGGTGCCAAAATTGTATTCATTGCATTAATGAGGATACTAGCACAAAAACAGAAGTTAGTTTTAAGAGCATTAGAGGAACTTATATAGTAAATAGAGGGATGACTTCTGAAAAATAAGTTTGTTAAGTTTTATATTTAAGATCTGGCTAGCTGAGCTCGGTGGCTCAGCCTATAATCCCGCGCCTTTGGGAGGCTGAGGTGAGTGGATTGCCTGAGCCCGCAGGTTCAAGACCCGCCTGGGCAGGGAGACCTCATTTCTACAATAAATCAAAAAATCAACCGGGCGTGGTAGCGCATGCCTGTAATTCCGGCTACTCGGAAGGCTGAGGCGGAAGGATTGCCGGAGCCCAGCAGGTCGAGGCTGCGGTGACCAGGAGCGGCCACTGCACTCCAGTCTGGGCGACAGAGTGCGACTCCAACTCAAAAAAAAAAAAAAGATCTGACTAACTCCCTACAGAACAGAAAGTCATGCAGCCTCTGATGATTAACTTCTCTAGCAAATTATAAAATCAAAACAATTTAACTTCTGCACTTTAACTTACAAAAAGTGTCAATCACAACCCAGTTAGGAGACAGACAAGATTCCAGTTATTTTACCAAACATTTTAGAAAGCATTGCAAACTGGACACTGAATTATTTACCAAATTAATGCCATGGTATCACAGAAACAGCAACTTCAGGGAGTAGCTACCACTCCTACCAAATATAAGGCTGAAGAAACAAAAGGAAGATGTGATACCATGTTAGACAACCTCCTTGACTCAGGCGATCCTTCCACCTCAGCCTCCCAAGTAACTGGGGCAACAGGTGTGCAACCATGGCTGGCTTATTTTTATTATTTTTATTTTTTGTAGAGTCAAAGTCTTATTATGTTATGTAGGTTGGTCTCAAACTCCTGGGTTTGAGCAATCAATCAAAATAAGCAATCCTCCCTCCTCAGCCTCCCAAAGTGCCGGGGTAACAGGCATGAGTCATTACACCCAGCCTCTACATAATACATTTAAAAATCCTTTAGGCATGTAGGCCACTTCTAACTTTCTATTTGGATAGCACTAGCTAGATATATAGATGAGAGAGCATTGACAAATCATTGTATATGATTTTATATACAATGTACAGGCCAGACAAAGCAGTATCAAATTAATCAGCCATTATCTTGCTAAAGTCAAGTTCATGAGTGGTCAAATCAGTCGTTGATGCCTTGAAATCATCATGACAAGAACAGACATGCAATCTGACCAGGGCTGCTCTGTCTTTCCAAAGTCTTATTATAACCCACTCCCTCTCTGTTTCTCACGCCCAGATGCCACACCACGTGAAGCCCTTGCCGTATTACAGCTACGACCAGCCCGTGATAGGGTACTGCCAGGCCCACCAGCCGCTCCATGTCGCCAAGGGCTACGAGACGGTGTCGCCAGAGCAGGACGAAAGCCCCAGCCTGGAGCTGGGGCGAGACCACAGCTTCATCGCCACCATCGCCAGGTCTGCAGCCCCGGCCATATACCTGGAGAGAATTACAAACTAGCTCTGCAGCCACCTGCTCTTTGGGCGACTTCACGGTGGAGGACCTTCACCTTGCAAGGAGGCTGGGCGTCCAAAACCGCGCATCCAAGCCAGCCCATCGTTCCTGCTGAAGCACCTGTGGCATAGAGAAAAGAAAAATGAAAGACCAAACTGCTGAAAGAGGACTGAGGATGTACTCACAGCATCCCCGGGAGAACTTCAGACCTTTCTTTGCTTTAAAAACGTAAAACAAAAAATGCTCCCGGATGTAAATAGTAAGAGTGTCAAGTTCTTATGAACATAGATTTCACCCTAGCTACCTATAGGTTTGTTTGTATATTTGATTTTTTTTTTCTTTTTCTTTTTTTTACACTGCATGGTTCCTGGGCTGGAGAACCACAGGGGACAAATAAACAGGGGTGGGAGGGAAGTTGGGGAAACGATATGGTTTTCCTTGTTAGGTGTGTGTGATGCTCACAGACTTTGTTTCAGTGGTTTTCATTTTATTTTTTTTAATGCTGTTTGTTGTTTGTTTTGTTTTATTTTCTTTTTTTCCTGGTCACGTGATTCTGTTTCTAGTTCTAATCAGGAGCATTAAAGTTTATGTTGTACTCAAAAGAAAACACAGGCCACACAGAAAGTTGACCACAAAGTTTGACAAAACCACTGAAGGGAAAAATTCGATAAGTCTAGGTGGCTGCCCTTTAAGACACACATGCTGTATATGATATAAGGAGTTTGGAGGGTTTTTTTTTCCTTCTGTTTTTGTTTGTTTTTCGTTGGCAGCCCTCACTGTATAGGAAATCTGAAAGAGAGACTTGTGAAGACCTCGGAGTGAGAAGACCAGCAGAATTATTTTCATGTGGACTAGGGGCATAAGAGAACCAGGACCATACGGTCAATGAATGAAACTGCCAAGCTGACAAATTTCTAAACACAAGATAATGTATAACATTGCTTTTTAAATTAATTACCAATTAGCTTTTGTGTAGTTTTTAATCAATAAAGGAAAAAGTGTTGAAAAATAAATATATTATTTTGTGGTTGGTATACCACAGCCCACTTAATTTGAGTGCTTTATCTGTATATTGTGGAATGCTTCTAGCCTATATCAGGCCATCCAATAAGAATCAATTGGCATCTGTCACATGCCTTCTGTGTGTTACACAGTCAGGTAGGGAGGTCCTATGACATGTAGAAAAGAAGTATCAGATGTGGTTTATACCCTAACATGCTTCACAATTATTTTTAGAGACACATGACCTTACTCTAATAAAATTGTATAACAATGTGAGAAAAAAGGAAGTATCTATGGAAGGGTTAGAGTTTGTGCGATCTTACAGGAGAGAAAGAATGTGGAAATCGATAACTTTCTAGAAAGGAGCATAGAGATCATTCACCCTCCCCCCCTTTTTTTTAAACAAGGTAGGTAACTGTACACACATCAGTTGGAACATTTTCTCTCGACTTCTTAATGTGCTGCTAGATCTAGACAGTTCCCTGGCTCACTATGGACATTCCCTTGATGTATTTGCTGGTCCAGTTTGCTATTTTCAAATAAAATTAAACCATTTCGTGATTAATAAATAAATGTCCTTATTAAACAAGTTTATCCTTATTAAAGCAAGTTTCACCTTTTTAAGGACATTCATATGAAGTGGAACTGCTGGGTGTTCCTAAGAACAAAGTTGACATTCATTTAATTCCAAGTTTTGCTAAAATAATAATAAAAGAACCCTGTAAATGTGTAAATGCCCTTACGTTGAAACAAGCTAGCATAGAGTACCGAATATATTTCCTTCCTCAAAGTCACTCTGTTTCACTAACTTTATAAATTAATTTTGAGGGTAAAGTCTATCCTAATAGATCCAAAGATTCTGTCATGTTAGAGGAAAATTCAATCACAGGAAGTTTTTTCAAATTTGAACATAGGACTATTGGTGTTGAATTCTGGTAACCGTTCTGTTAATACTTATATAATATGAGTTATGTAGCACAGAAAATTCTTTGGCATTGTGCTTGTGCTTTTAGGAAATGTTCAGTCGATTTGGAGTATGTTCCCTGTATTCCCAGATTACCATGACTTTTTTCTTTTTGTGGACGTTTTTGCACATTACAAGGATTATTTTAACCCTCCCTCCTTCTCCCTCTATCCCGTGTCACTCATATACCCCGTCTATCACACTGCCCTGCCAGAGTCGACTTACAAGAGGTCATACTTAAAAAAATATTAATCAAAATTGTCTTAGATCAGTTAATGTTTACTTCTGTTTCTTATAACTAAAAAAAAGGTCATAAGTAGATAAGATTCTTCATGCTATTTAAAATCTCCCTATGTGGCCAAAAGTTGCCTCGAGGTTAACTTAAAACTGTGAAGCAAACTGCTAGCAAAACAGATAGCATTATGAAATGTTGTGCCCTCCAAATATGAAAACTTTCACAGAAATTACTTAAAATATCATTGACTTATGCCAGAACAAGTTTAGGATGAGCATTGGAAACCTAATATTTAAAACAAACAAACAAAATAAACTCCCCAAACATAACTTTACTTGAGTGGGCTTGGAAAAGTCCTCAGTTGAAAAAAATTTAGGCTTGATATTATAGGAGGGGTCAAGGTAGTTTGTGGAGAAAAGAGCCTCTAAAAAAGAAAAAAGAAAAAAAAAGATAGTTATGTTTCAACAGAGGGTTTAAGAACCAAGTATTGAATTATTGATCTTTTAAGCCTAAAAGTCAATCATGTTTATGCTGCAGCCTGGTATAACCAAGGAGGAAGAAAGACTTCCATTAGTCACCACTCAGGAAAAATTATTGTCTGGGCCTCTAAATGATAAGGAGCAAACTTGTCTATACGGGTCATTTTCATCTCATTTTTTTGTTTATGTGTGTGCTTTGCTATGCGAACGGACTGCCCCAGAGTCCTCCCTCTCCTTCTACATGAAAGAGTGTTTGTAATTCTGAATTGTGGCCCTAGCAAATATAAAGATTTTTCACTCACTTCCAGAAGTCAGGATTTATGTCAATTCTATTTATTATTTATGTTGAAATGTGAAAGAGCCCTCTCAAAGAAAGCTATGTTTTAAGACCATCTTAATTACTAATTTGATTTTATACTATAATGTTTATTGAACTTCTGAAGGCTAGGCAGGTTCTAATTTTAAAGTTGAGGAGCCTCATGGAGTTTTTATAGAGCAAGGACGTTAAAACCGTGCCTAAAAGCCTTTAGAATATGACACAATACAGATTGGGAACTGTCAATTATCCAAACATTCTGATTAACTTTTTCATAAATATCCTCAGTAATGCTGAGTTTGCTTTACTCATGGCAACATGCAATAAAGAAATATCTAAGATCAGAGGCTTGATTGTTATGCATGTAGGTGTAACCATGGTTTAGCTTTCCATCTAATTTTGGCTGCACTTATAATATTTCACATATGACCTTCTGAGACAGAATATAAATAATAAGAATGTCATGCGCAGGAAGTCAAAATACTCAAGTACTTTCTACAATGAAAAGTAGATGAATTTATAATATTGCAAATAGTTCAGTCAATAATGAAACAGTGTGAGTAGAAGGGGGGATCCAGGAGGACGCCCCCAGCATATGTCTTTGACCTTCTGACACTTTTATCATTAACTTCAGTGCAGTGTTGCAGACCTACCCGACAAAGTGATCAGTATCATGAAACTGAGAACACACAGAATATGTAGTATCCTAATTTGGAAACCTTTGTGTTTTATGAACAATCAATACATTTTAATTAAATTTGAGAATTTTGGTTGGTAGGTAACTTTACATTACACAATAGTTTAATAAGATCACCCAAAGCAAACAAACAAAAAAATAGAAGTGTCCAAAACAAAAAATGTCCTTTTTCAAGTCTAAGCTTTGCTAGTAGCATCACACCTGGAATTTAGTATTGGTGTCACACTTCCAAAGCTACATCTATAAGCATAGCAACCAGAATATCAGAAGTTATGTAATTCATAACAAAAATCTCAGTGAAGAATTTAAAGCAGGGGACATTCACTGGGTTACATCATTAAAGCATTCCAGATAGTCAAGCAGTGAAGAGAAGCAAAGAGAAGCAGACTCACTTCCCTACAGGCCCACGACAGTCAAACAGTGTTGGTAACTGACTGTTTAACTGAAGAATCCAAGGCTCTTGTGACAGTGTCCTGTCTAGGTCCTTGTTAAGCTCCCCATCTCTGTCCCTCTAATTTCTGAGGCTTCATGGCTACTTAAGGACATATATTTGCCATACCCCATGTTATATAACCTTTAATTGCCGCTAATTGAAAAGAGCATAAACAGTCTCAGTTCAGAAACTCGGGTTCATTTTTACTTAGTTCAAGTGCCCACCTGTAGTGACATGATCTCGGTATTATTCCTACAATAATACTCTCTAACTTCCAATTTGTTTTTCTGGAGTCCTGAGTTTCTCCTGAAGTTATTGGCAAGTGAACCACTGCCCATCATAGATACTTATATTCCTTTAGGTTGAATAGTCTGTGTGGGAACTCAAAGTTTGTATTTGATATTTACTTAGGATTTCATGTAAAATGAATCTTTATAATAAGAATTAATTAAAAACAAGTAGCACTATGTGATTAACAATATGAAAGGCTTATAGTTTTATGTCAAGAGAATTTTCGAAAATATGCTGTGTTACACAAACAGATAATGCTCTCTGGGAAAGCAAAAAATCAAAAAGTAAACATCAGCAGCAACAACAACAAAAGAGCTTTATGTGATCAAATTCAGTTCAGAAAATGTTGCATATAATGGGCTCCCTTGGAAACTCACAAAACAATTTGACATTTAAAGACAGAAATATTGTGGTCAAAACACCCATTTAACTTTATTTAACCCTGAATTTTCTAAACATAACCAATCAAAATATTTTTTTCTTAATTTAATAGTTACCAAATCCTGCAGAACTCATTTTTTACTTAGAATTTATTTGGGAAATGTTAATTAAAGGAATGCTCTTCTGTTGACCATCAAGAAAAGAATGTACCTTTGCAGATCACAATTTCTACATTTATAAATGACACAATGTGTACTCTTATTCCTGAAATGCATGAATTTTTTTAATCAAAGACTCAATATATTTTAATCTCTCTAATAATAAAGCAAATGTCAAATTCATCTGGATTAAATGAGACTGATTAATTACAATGATGAGAATTTGGTATCATGAATGGGAAGTAGATTTCTCCACATAGAACGTCCCTTTTCCCTTGGAGATTAGGCCCATTGTTTCTACTGTGTAAGGTATTTCAAAATTATAATAAATCACCAAAGAACACATGGAAATGTGGGGAAACTTTATTAAATGAGTTGAGAAGTTCCTGATATGTCACTTGCCTTGAATGATGCCACTCATTCCTCTGTTTGGTTTCCCCTCAGATAGAAAATAGGAATGCTGATGAAAGAGGAGATAGAAGAACTAAACATAGGTTCATCCTACCAAAGTTATTTCCTTACAAGATCTAAGAAATTGGTTAGGGTGACAGAATAACTTTTGGGCTTACTATCCTCATTATTGTTTTCCCAAATGACATAAGAATAAAAATCTTAGATTTTGTATTAGTTAGGAAAGCTATCCTACTGCAAATAAAGAAAAATTTATATGAGGGGAGAACCCCCCAAAAATGAAATTATCTTTCTTAGAGTGGGCCCTTGTAGTACAAGCTTTCCCTGCTAGGTAAGTTTTCTAGAAATTCATCAGCATCGATGTACAAGCTAGTGTGATGAGAGGGTATGTTTGGCTTGAGTGAATTTTGGGGGGGATTCTTTCAATGTGTTTGCCCATTTTATGATGAATGATTAACGAGTGCACCTGCCCACACCCGCTGTGTGTTCGACAGTTTTTGACCAAAAGTGGCATGACTCCCATGCCTCACCCTCTCTATTCATAGGATCTCTTCCAGAGAGAATTTTTGTTGTTTCTGTTGTTTCCCTGGATTAAAAAAGTCCTCAAAGGGAACAAAAAATGGCAGAAGCACTAAGAGACATCCAAATCGATGAGTTCAAAAACTGTTGTGAGCACTGGAAAAAGTGTCTCAATAGGTGTAGTGCATCCAACAGCAAGTACTTTGAAAGTGACTGAAGTTTAAACATATAAAAATAAATTCACATCTTTTAATAAATAAATTCTGGGGTTTTTTGAGTTCTCTCTCATAGGATGATCATTCCCTGGGATCAAAATACTAATATTATCCAAATTCTTAAGCTTAGCTATTCCCCCTTTGGGTGGGTGGGGGACTAAATTTTGAATACAGGATGAAATATGACTGAAGATGACTGACTCAATTTGGTAGATGTTTTTAGTCTGCTCTGATGACCATAACAAAAATACCATAACTTTAAACAATAGAAATGTATTTTCTCAGTCTGGAAGCTGGAAAGTCTAAAATCAAGGTACCAGGAAGTTTCCGTTTCTGAGGAAGGCTTTCTTACTGGCTTGAAGACAGCTGCCTTTCTCCCTGTGTTTCCACATGGAAAAGAGAGATAGCAAGCTTTTTGGTGTCTCCTCTTATAAAGACACTGATTATATCAAGGGTCTCCATTCTTATGACCTCATTTAACAGTTACCTTCTTACAGACTCTGTCTCCAAATGCAGTCACTTGAGGGGTTAGGATTTTTAACACATGAACTGTAAGGAGACATAGTTCTGTCTACATAAAGCAGGAAACCAAAAATAAATAAACAAACAGAACAAGAAATCTACTATAGTCATCCAACTAATTTTAAGAAGAAAAAAGACGCTTAATAAAAAGAGCCTGTTTATTCTACCAGAAAAATGTTTGGAAGAAAGACAAATTAGTTGTAATTCTAAGGAAGTCTGAACTCTACATGTATTTATAAGGTAAAAGCTATACGGTTTAGTCTATTTGAGGCTATTGGAGTATTAAATATTTCTTAATAAGCTCATTGAGGAAGCTAATTAACTAAGTTTTATACAGTATTTTAATGTTTTCAAAGGATCCATTGCTTATGAAAAAACATTTCCTAAACTGGTTTTGCACTAGTCCCAGGATGTACTTTGAACAAACTGGGTTGTAAGGTCAAGTAAACCTAAGGGAAAGCTTCATATTTTATCCACCTTCTCAGAGACTCTCAGTGCTCATTAATATATTAAAACCTTTGAGAATTTTGAGAATTTCTGTAGTAAAGAAGTCATTTAAACTCAGCATTTCCCAATTTTATTGGATTGTGGAATATTCTTTATTGAAATAAAAGCTATTGGGAACTGAGCTAGTTTTCCACAGAGTGCATTTAGAAACTCATTGTATATTTGGTGAAGGGCTCACCGAGGGAAAGAAATGGAAACAGTGTGGGTATAGAGTTCTAACACCCACCAATGTAACTTTCTGGAAAATATTCTATTCTAGTAAAAGAGTATTTAATTTTTTATCAAAGGTAAGTATTTAGAGCTTTTGATCAGAGTATATGATGTATACAATGCATGCAGCACCAATTTCTATATGAGCAGAGTATCTGAATTCTCAATATTTTATCGTGGTTTGACTAAGACTGAGATGTGCTTGCTTGCACTTTGAAATTAACTTAGATTATGGTGAGTAGAATACTGAGATGTGAGAAGTCATGACAGAATTGTTGAATAAACTGGGAAATTTCAGAGTTAAGAAGAGATTCACATAGGGGAAACTATCTCTGTCTTCAAAGATTGATGACTATAATACACAAAGTGGGAGGATGTATTTTTCTTTTCCAAGGTGCAAAACACCAGGAGAAAGTATAAGGTGGCATTTTAAGTTAAATGTATTCATTCATTAAACTAATATTTAATAAGCATTATTACATGCTAGCCACTCATCTTTGTCTTATTAGAGATCATAGTCTCTCCAAGGATATTTTACAGACAAGAAAAGTAGCAATTATACCCCATGCAAAGATGCTATAATAAGGAAGGATATACTTGAGTAACATAATGTCAAGAGTGAAAGTACCCTATGGAGGGTAGGTAAGGTGGGAAGAGTATTCCAAGAAGGGCAATAGTCCATCCAGAGGTAAGAAAACAACATAAATGCTTCAAGAAACTGGAATTCAGTAAGCAAAGGAAGAGGTGATACAATGTGAAGTTGAAAAGGAAATCCGAGAATAGATTGTACAACACAGAAACAACTGTGCTAAAGGAACTTGCTTAGACTTGAATTTAAGGAGTTTAGAATTTATGCTACCAGCAACCTGGCGTGGACGGGAGGTAATCGATGGATGTTAATGTAATAAACATATTTTGGCTTTAGCTTGAGAACTGGTGGAAGAAGCCAGACCAGAACTTTGGAGACCAGTTAAAAGTTACTGCAATGTAGCACTCGAGAAATGATGAAGGACTTATCTAGATGAATGCTCATGAAAACTGAGAGCAGAAAAAATTAAAAAGACAGTTCACATTTTTTAAAAGATAGTTAAAGTGTTTATTATCTACCACATAGAGTTCCAATAATTTTATGTTTAATAACTCACAACAATCCCTTAAAGTTAGTATGTTTAATTATTGTTGGCTGCATTTTAGAATGAGGATGCAGCCTACGGAGAGGTTAAAGCTGTCAGTGATAGAACCATGGCTCAAAGCCAGGAAATCTCCTCAAGAGACCTCTTAGCACCTATGCACTTTGGCTTCTTAGGACTTCATGAGAGCTATTTAAGTAGAAGCAGCAAGCCTTTGCTACAGGAAGCAGGCAAGGATTGAAAAAAACAAATGAGTTGCTCAGAGTAGTGTCCATATTTCTGGCTTGAACCTGTTGATGTTATTTGCTGAGAAAATAGCCCCCAGAGGAGTGATTTTGTTTGTGGTATAAAATGACAAATTCTTCTGACACATTGAGTTTTAAAAGCTTAAAAACTTTCAATAGTGTCATTCAGGGGCCAGTGAGATATGTAGATCTGAAACTCAAAAGAATAGTGCTATATACAGTAGAATTTGAAGCTGAATCCATGGAACTCAAAGGAGTGAATTATGGACAGTTTATGGATTTAGAAAGGAAGGAGGATCATACTGGATAACAATAAAGAAGAATTAAAAAGATTAACCAGGAAAATGTCATAATAACAAGAATGATAGATTTCATTGAAGCAAAGGGAAGAGAGAATTTTTCAGCTTTGACAAATAACAAATGACCTGTCTTGCATGTGGTGAAAACCTGCTACTACTGGAAGTATTAACATGGATATATAATGACCAACTGCAGAAATGGTGTACAAAGTGGTTCACATTAGTGACATATTTGAATTAGATGATATTTTGATTCCTTTTGTTTTGTTTTGTTTAATAAGGTTCTTACTATGTTGCCCAGTCTGGAGGACAGAGGCTATTTACCGGCCCAATCATAGCACCTACAGCCTTGAACTCATGGACTCAAGCCACCTTCCTGCCTCAGCCTGCTGAGTAGCAGAGACTACAGATGCAAACTATTGAGCCTGGCTAACTTCTTCTAACTATAAGCTCTTATAATTCTAAACATTTTCCTACTGTATATGAAATGATCTATATCCCCAGAGCCCCAAAACATGAGATGACTTTTAGTACTAAAGACAACACATCCTGAAGTTCATTTTTTTTGTTACCAATTTCTGCCAAATTTGAATTTGGTATGCAAGCATGGTAGACACGATAGGTACAATAAAACATATTTTAGTTGCAAAAATTTCCAATCTCTAAATTAAATATTGAAAGACTAGGGAGTTTCTTCTGTATTTATTAAAATTGCCTATAAACTACTCAAGGGTTTTCAAGCTTGCCAAGATCCTGAAGCCTGGCATACAGTAGGTGTCAAATAAAAAGGATAAAATGGTGGTAGCAAGGGGCCAAGGGAAGAGGGAAGAGGGAACGGTTATTTAACAGGTATGAAATTTCAGTTATGCAGATGAATAAGTTCTAGAGATTTGCTGTACGACTCTGTGCCTATACATTACAATACTACATTACACACTTAAAAATATAAGAGGGTATCAAACTCCGCATGTTATTACTAACATGTGGGAACTAAATGGTCACAATGATGTAATTAATAGACACTGGAGACACCAATAAGTGGGGAGGTGGAAGGGAGCTTAAGATTCAGACACTAACTATGGGGAACAATTTTCACTATCTAGGGAATGGGCTGCCTAAGACCCAATCCTCACAACAACACAATATGTCCGTGTAATGAATATCCATGTGTTCCCCCTGAATCTGAAATAATAAAATAAAAACTAAAACTTTTTTTGTGTTCTTATAAGATAAGGGCATTAAATTAAAAAAAAAAAAAGAAGAAAATCTATGGAATAATTTTCATGTCTAAAATTACAATTTGTAGCCAGGCTCAGTGGCTCAGCCTGTAATCCCGCGCCTTTGGGAGGCTGAGGTGAGTGGATTGCCTGAGACCAAGGGTTCGAGACCCGCCTGGGCAACTTGGCAAGACCTCATCTCTACAATAAATCAAAAAATCAGCTGGGCGTGGTAGCGCATGCCTGTAATTCCGGCTACTTGGAAGGCTGAGGAGAAGGATCGCCGGAGCCCAGCAGGTCGAGGCTGCGGTGGCCGGGAGCGGCCACTGCACTCCAGTCTGGGCGACAGAGTGAGACTCCAACTCAAAAAAAAAAAAAAAAAACCAAAAATAAAATTACAATTTTATGGCTGGGTGTGGTGGCTCATGCCTATAATCCCAGCACTTTGGGATGTTGAAGTGAAAGGATTGTCTGAGTCCAGGGGTTCAAGACCAGCCTGGGCAAGTTGGCAAGACTCCACCTCTACAATAGATCAAAAAAATAGCCAGGCGTGGTGGTGCATGCCTGTAGGTCCAACTACTTGGAGGACTGAGGTAAAAGGATCACCTGACCCTAACAGGTGGAGGCTGTGGTGGCCGTGAGTATGCCACTGCACTCCAGCCTGGGAGACAGAATGAGACTCCAACTCAAAATATATATATATATATAATTTTCTAACTCCAGAATGCATTTTCAGTTTTATTCCATGGAGGATATTTGCCCCAAGACAACCAAGAACTTTTTGCCTCACTATAACAGAATGATTACCTGAGTAGTTTTTACTTTTATGTTATCAAATATCTATGTATGTAACAAGTTCCAAGTCTTGTGTAAGGAATCTTCTCAGATCATGAAAGTTACATTGTCCAATTTCCTATTACTATTCACAAATACTCTCCCCATATATACATACAATTTGTGGGAAATAGTAAGAGATTTGAGAAAAGATATTAAGTAGAAAATAATGAGACTGAAGCAAACTAGATCAGGTCCAGAAAATGAGTCAGAAAGTCTGACTCCATTTTGATGTTTGACAGTTGACAGATTTCAAGTCCCATTTCTCCTCATTCCCCTTCTGGGCCATGGTTTGGTAGGTGGAAAAGAAAACCCCAATACTTTCTCCTTGGGTGCCAGCAGGAAGTTCAAACCATTCAAATTCTAACCTCTGCACAGAAACCCACATCCCAGCCCCAAATTATAACTACCATAAATCCCAAGTCTTTAGTCTCTCTCAAGACCATTTTTAGACTAGCTTGGGAACCTACCTCAGAAAGCCTCATCATGTGAGTCATATGAACCTTTTTTATCTTCTCGGTGCCCGTGAGGTGTCATCAATCTCAACATTCAAACCAAAACCAAAAACAACAGAATGATCATTGCCAGCAGGTTACTAAGAATTCTGGTCCATAAATTATCTTACTAATATTTAACACCATTTTCTGTAACAATAGCACTTGGTAATGGCCAATTTTTAGTGGTCTGCATAATCAATATTTTTCTCCTTTCAGAAGAATAATTTCCATCTGCCTTCCCCCTTTACTCTTCATTGGTAAACTCATATGTCTAAGCTTTTAATTCTGGTTTTCTTTCTCCTGCTAAGCTGAACAAATGAATGAACATACGCATGGCCCAGGGAGCCCTGCCTTTACAAATCTATAAAGCTTTATCAACTAATTTTTTAAACACACACACACACACACACACACACACACACACACACACACACAGAGAGAGAGAGAGAGAGAGAGAGAGAGAGAGAGAGAGACAGAGAGAGACAGAGAGAGAGAGAGAACTTTATCCTACTTTGTGCAAAAATTTGGGAGCTGTTGACTAGTTGCAGTGTGGAGAGGTAAATTTTCTTTTCAAATATATATATTTTAAAAGCTTTTGGTAACTGTTCATGTGTTATTCAGAGTACAGTGGTAGAGACTATATCATACATTCACCAGATCATTTTCCTGTCTTTATAAAACACAGGAAAACTACCATTTTCAGTATTTCTGATGGCTAAATTTGAACCATCTGGTTGTATTCTCACCAGTACATAAAAAAGTGAGTAGAAGAGACTGTCATTTGCGGCATGCAGTAATTAGAATAGATGAGTGTTCTCTACTCTATTTTTTTCCTGCTCCTATAGCTAGCTGGTGAAGAGATCCTGGTTCCCTAAGTTACTACGAAGGAAAAGGTTCCAGATACAGCCACCTGAACACATTCAACAATGCTGTTAGTTAGAATGTTGTGCTAAATCCCTGAGATTACAGGAGTTTAGTTACTGCTGCAAAACATAGCTTACTACCACTAATACCAATGCCAAAATAGCCATCAAAAACAATTTATATATCAATATTGATAAAAAGATGTCGAACTCTGAAAAAAAATTTTTTTTTTTTTGATGATTTA
The DNA here is from genome assembly GCF_000164805.1 of Carlito syrichta. Taxonomy (NCBI): domain Eukaryota; kingdom Metazoa; phylum Chordata; class Mammalia; order Primates; family Tarsiidae; genus Carlito; species Carlito syrichta. The sequence continues at coordinate 384,502 of NW_007249736.1, read as the reverse complement.
TTTTGACTAACTTGAGGACCTAGGGCATTTGTTTCCAGGAGGCCATAAGAACACATCTCCACTGCAGTTGAATGCTAACTTGGTTATATACAATTTAGGAGAGCAGAAGTTACAATAAACCATAAGTAATGTGAGATTTATGCTGGTTCAGTCCAAGGAGGTGGGACATTTCCATGAATTAGGGGTGTCCACAGGCTATAGGTAGATTCAAAGATTTTCTGACTGACAACTAGTTAGTATAGTTATCTAAGAAAACTTGAAAGCAGTAAGGGAAATGGGCAGCTTAAGAAAGATAAGGGAGAAGGGTTTCTGGATATTGAGATGAAGTTTTTATTTTTATTTTTTAGTATTTCTTTTTTTTCTCTTTTAATTTTTATTTTAAAATTGAGGGGTACAATTCAGGTTTGGGTATACAAATATTCACCATGCAAGTACCCTTATTGATGAGGTATGTTCCCCCTTCCCCAGGCAGATATCGACTACTGTCAATCCCACCTCCTCACTCGGCCCCCCCCCCAAAGTTTCTTGCCACTTTCAATCCTTTTCTTATAGTAATACGGTAGTTGTTCAGGGTCCATTTATGGATGAGAACATGTGATACTCAGCTCTTTGTTTCTGTGAAAGGTCAGATACAGACTAAGTTTTAAGGATGGTGCCGGTAGACTTACTTCAAACAGAGCAGGTAATCGTTTTGCTTTTGTTTTGTTTTTTTTTGAGTTGGAGTCTCACTCGGTTGCCCAGACTGGAGTGCAGTGGCCGCTCCCGGCCACCGCAGCCTCGACCTGCTGGGCTCCGCCGATCCTTCCGTCTCAGTCTTCTGAGTAACCGGAATTACAGGCATGCGCTACCACACCCGGCTGATTTTTTAAAATTTATTGTAGAGATGAGGTCTTGCTGCCCAGGTGGGTCTCGAACCCACGGGCTCAGGCAATCCACTCACCTCAGTTTCCCAAAGGCGCGGGATTACAGGCTGAGCCACCGAGCCCGGCTGGTAATCGTTTTAAAAGTCACCAGAATCCCCAGAAAACAGGGTCATAAAATACTTTTCCTTCTTTATCTGTCAGTCAAGTTGAAGAGTAAATTACATTAAAAGTTAAGAATTTGGCAATGAAAATTTTTTTGAAAAGTTCAGTTTAGTCGTCAAGTAAATACAGGGGTGTCTTTATGATCCTGAAATGTCTTTAGTCAATTTCTTTAAAAAAAAAAAAAAACCCCTGAACTACTTGATAAAGCCTAGCAAAGAAGGCTTTATCCTGGACCATCACATTAAGTATAGAGACCATGACAATGGAATTTTGCAGCAGGGAGAGAGATTGGGCTCAACTCTGAACACAGCACAAGCAAGCAGAAATTCATAGCCAAGGAACAGGGCCAGGGTCAGTGGATGAAAAATTACAAAGAGGAAACATTAGGGGTAAGGAGAATTCTGGCTAAATCAACCAACCAGATTTCTTTCTTTTTTTTTTTTTCCTCCTTGAGTCAGAGTCTCACACTGACTCCCAGGCTGGAATGAAGTGCCAGGATCTAGGCTCATTCCAGCTTGGACCTCCTGGGCTCAGGCAATCCTTCTGCCTCAACCTCCAGAGAAGCTGGAACTACAGGCATGTGCCATCACGTCTGGCTTAATTTTTTGACTTTTTGTAGAGATGAGGTCTCACTATGTTGCCTAAGCAGGTTTCAAAATCCTGGGCTCAAGCAATCCTCCCACCTTGGTCTCCCAATGTGCTGGGTGTGAGCCACCATGCCTGGCCCAGAATTTTTGTTGAAGACAGGCCGGGGTGATTAGACATCAACTAGGGGATGGTGGAGGGTGAGAAATCTGATCAGATATCTCAGATAATCTAGGGTGAAAGGTTCTTGCTAAACTGATTTTGTAGGATTCTTTACTAAAACTGAATTTTACAAGGAAGTACGGGTGGGCATAGGATAAGGTACAGAGCTTAACTAAAGTTTGGTCAAGCAGAAAATCTTTTCCAGCATTCGCTGATGTAGTATTTTCAAATACGCTTTTTCACAACAATCCTTTTTGATTTTCTACTCTCAAAATCTCCTGATTGTTATTACTTATCCCAAGGTCACACTTATTTTTCTCGATTTTATTGTCCAATTCTTTTTAAGCTCTTCGTTTTATTTACCTGTTTTCGATGTAACCTTTTCAAAGAACACCTTGTAGAAATCTATCCTCTTAAAATGAATATATCAAAAAGGGCAGGACACAGGTTCCCTGGCATGACACTAGAAATTATCCCCAGAGCAATCACAGAAATTGTTTAATAATGTATCATCAAAAGTAAGATAAATTACTTTGCCTGGAGTATGTCTTTAATTTCTATATGTCTGTTCTCAAGGTCCTATTTCTTATTTCAAAGAGAAAGGTAAATTGCCTGCATTGTATGCTAATGAACTGGCTATTTGAAATCATTATTTCTTTGCAATCAGTGCTGCTGGATCCCCGAGGATCCAATTCTTGCTGGTTAAATGTAGTTTTATCCTACTCTCTGTGTAGAAATTTAGGAAATGTTGAATAACACCTGCATGGATAAATTAATTTTCTTTTACACATATATTTTCTTTGTGGAAATATATCATCAGGCTTTTATAACCCTTCAATTTCTATGTATTTTTTAACAGAAAACAGTACAAATACATCAAAAATGTTTTTTAAACATCAACTCAGATACTAATATGATTTCTTCAAGGTTTGAACAAGCAAATAATGAAATATAATGCTTTAAGTTAGATATAGCAGATGCTTAAGTCGGCTTTAATTTGGTTATAAATAGTTACCTTTTGAAGTTAGAATTATGGATGGTTTGTAAATGTCTTTTGCCAGAAATTATGGTGCTTGTTGATGAGACAGATTCATTGAGATATTGCAAATCTGGAAGTAATTTCTAAAACTGTGATTTCTCCTACAGCTTTTAGATTGAATCACAAATCAGTGACAGTCTTTTCTGTTCCTTTATTAAAACTGAGATTTTGAGTGAGCAAATACAGTCACTCCAAATATCTTCTTCTAAACTCCTATTTTCTTGTACTGTTTATTTGGAACTTAATCAGATACAAACTCATAGACATCTTTTATTATTGTCCTCCATGCTCATTAATTTTATATATTATTACTTAATATAATTGGTCTGAAACTCTTGATTTTCCACCTAAACTGTAAAGCTTCCAAGAGCTTTACAGCCTATTGCATAGGGAAATGTCCCTAAAAATTGCTTCCTAAAATATATAGAAAATAACTCTCCCCACTTTTATAGGGTTCTGTAAACCCATAAGAAACATCCAAAATGTATATATATGTGTACCCATGTCCAGATTGATCACAATTAGGTTGTGATGTCAAGAATGTTATCTAAAATCTTGGAATGTATTGGACTAAGGCAGCCAGTGATAGCAGCATTTACGATTACTTGCTCTTCATGCAAAAAATTCTAAGAATTTAAGCATTAATTTGTTGAATGGGCTTAAGAATTTTTCTAGATAAAGAAGACTGGCTAAAATGACAGAGACAGAAATTATTCTAGAAAGACTCAGCCACAGTAGAAACAAGGCTATCTCACCAGACATTTTTGGTTCACAGAGTCTAAAAGGGAATTCAGTAATTGTAGTAACCCATAATGGTTCATCAACTGTCAGATGACTGGTGAAATGGTAAATGTTTTAATGAGGAAAGATGATTTTCCATGGAACCCACGACAGAGTTGTGCTTGCTATGCTGAAAATTTCATGATGATTGACTGGTAGATTAGCATTTAGGAAGGACAGTTTTATAAATGTTTACATTTGAGATGGAAATAAATTTTATTGATTGACTTCCAACTAACAGAGAAGGTTTTGAAATTCTGTTTTCACTTACTAAGATCTTTCTTGTTTCTTTCTAGAAATGGCTAAAAATTTATCTTTCTTTCAACAAATACTTAACAGATTTTTACTGTGGCTGTGGTATAATTAAAAAAAATGTACTATATATTTGGTCTTTACCTTGATTTTTAGCACAGAGCTTCAAAAACCGATTTTTCTGAGTAACTTCTTATGCTAATAAGGCAAAGTCCCTAAATAGCTTCAAACGGAGACTGATTGCCAGATAAACAACCCCTACCCCTTGTTGACCTCAGAGGAGAGAAGTCTTAGAAGTCAGTTGAATCACCAACAAGCAATGATTTATTCAGTCATGCTTACCTAGAAAAGCCTTCAGAAATTACTCTTGAACAATGAGATTTTAGAAGGTTTCTAAGTGAAGAATATAACACACCAACAGGTTGGTAGGGTGATGCACTCAGAGGGGGTATGGAATACCCTTCCCTATGCATCCCTCTCATTTGACTGTTCTTGAATAGGATCTTTGATAATAAAAATGTAATCATGAATGTAGTGCTTCCCAAAGTTCTGTGAATTGTTCTAATGAATTATTGACACTGAAGAGATATGTGAGAACTCCTGAATTTATAGCCAAGTCAGACAGAAGTTTGGGCTGCCTGTGCAACCCCCCCTTGCTGCTGGCATCTGAAGTGGGGACAGTCTTAAAGGAGCCAAAACTTGAACCCATGTTGTCTCCACTAACTCCAGGAAGTTGCTATTAGAATTGAAGTGGATCGTAGGAGACTCAAAGAACTGGTGTTGGGCAAATAATGGCATAGCAAGTAAATGACGGATGGCCCACTTCCTCACATTTTCTCCCCTACGTGTACCATAATTGCCATTTTATCCATTTTATCTTTTAAGATCCTTCTAAAAAGGTTAAATAAGATATTGTGGAGAAAATAGTAAAAAAAATTTTTTAAGTTTTTCCCTAATTTTAAGATTCAATTATAGAACATGTGTAAAAAAAGGGGGAATATAAATAAAAAATTCTTTATAATCACAATAATCCAGGGGAAAAATAAAACAAAGAGCAACTACTAAGTACTTTCAAGACTTGTCTACATGTGAAATATACAAATAGTCTTTTTAAATGTTATGATTGTTTTTACAGTGACTTTCGCTTGCTTCTAATATATTATTAACGCTTTTCCACGTCAAAAATAATTTTCCATAATGTTCTCCAAGTCATCACAGGAGATTCCATACCTCATCACTCTGATTACTATTTGAAAGACCACATATCCAGAGTTATGAATTATATAAGCCCCATGGATGTTCTCAACAAACCTAGAATCAAAACAATGTTAAGATTTTGTGTGTATGTGTGTTTGCGTGTTGTTTTCTTTTGTTGAGTTTCACAATTCGTATGTAGAGGTAGCCGGATCTAGGCCAAAACAGAAATGCAGGAATATTTTTGTTTTTGTTAATATTTAATTTTTATGTAATGATTTCATTTGGTTTTATGCCTATCTTAGCAACCTGATAATTTTCAAATATATTTGCATCTGTTTTTCAGGGCTTCCTTTTTTTATTGTCTAAAATTAATCTAGAGTTCACTTTGGCTTATAAACACCTAGTTAAGAACTCTGCAGTAAGATAGAACTCAGGAGTTTGCAGTAAGATAGAACTCAGGAGTTTGATAATTTTCTTAACCTCTACGAATGTCAGTTTCCTCATTCACAAAGTGGAGTTAATTATATGACTCCCTCTTAAAATTTCTGTGAGGAATAAATGAGATATTGACAGCATCAGATTTAACCCTGAGCTAGTAAATATCCAAAAAATATTTGCTAAATATATTATTTTTCCAAGATATTAATTAATCATCCCAGAGCCAGCTATAATATAATTATTTTTTCACTGAATAAAAATACCATATTTACCATGCAATGCACAATTACATAACATGATGGTGTGAAGTATTAAGATCCATCCTTGCCCTGAGAATTTGTAAAATATAATGGGAATCATCTTGGAGAAAAATCAGCCTGTTAAAAATAAAATTATCCATTCTTCAAAGTCAAGTTCAAAGTGTTCTGGTTCTTGCCAAACAACTTCTAAAACCCCACAGACACAAAATAAGACCTCAGGAAAAGTCAAAAGGGAGACATAAAGAGAGGTGACAAAACTAGGAAGAATGTCTTGTGAGCCTAGAAGTTTCATGTTGAGTGTAATTTTTTTATTGTCCACAGAACCCCTAATCCCCACTTCCCAGGCCAGAGTAATGAATTTTTATGCTGATGGATGTCCACTGAACACTGACTAATCTTAAACATAGAAGTTAATGCTCTTTTCTTGTCCATATATTTTTGATATACATTTCAAGGCTCAAAGCTCCATGGAATGTCTTCCTGGAACAGCACCCCTGTAAGGGCAAAATTGCTGATATTTCCAACATTATTTTGTAACATTGCTCCCAAATTAAAGCAATACTTTTACCTAAGGGGTAAAAAAGATAATATCTTCATTGGGAACCTAAGAAAACATCAAAGTAGACCCTCAGAGTTATCCTGATATCAGATGAGAAAGCATAAGTCCTACAAAAACTGTCCCTGCAAGGGTGGTGAACTCAGATACACAGGGGCACAAAGAGAAACATGCTTCAGAAGCATGAATGGGTGAATCTAAAGGTGCCCTGAGTATCTCGGGATTAAATTCTCAACACTCAAAACACAGTGCTTTATAAGTAGCCATCTTGATAGGAACCTTGCCAACACAGACACTCCATTACATAACAATTAGCAAACCAGCAGTCCCAAAGAGAAGCACCCCATTTGCCATCCTACCCAACTCTTGCAAAAAAGGCACCAAGAAGCAGGTTGCTGTTGGGGGGATGACACACCAGCTTCCTCTCCACAAGTTTAGCCTGAAGTTGGAGATGAGAGTTGTGGGGAAAACATTAAAGTACATACGTGATTGATTTTTTAATGGACCAACTGTACATTTTTTAACAATCATATTTATATTATGAGATTAGATCTCACTCAAAGAGTAAATAGTACAAGAGAAAACAACCTTTCAGTTGCTAGCAGTTTTGGAAAATTAAAATCGTATCATGTTTAGACCACAACTCTAAAACATTTACATATATTATTATGTCTGGCCATAGACTTTCAAGTCAATTTCGTGGAATCATATCATCAATCGTACCAGAGAACCAGCCTACTTGAATCATTGTAGTTTTATTATGATAGAATATATACATTCTCACCATTATTATATTCTTTTCAAAGGTGTTTTAGGCCAGTGGTCCTCAAAGTGGGGTTCTCATCACAGCAGTAGCAGTGCAGCATTGCCTGCAAATGTGTTTAAAAAAGACACATTTGCTGAATCAGAAATTCTGGGAGTGAGGCCCAGCAAGGTATGCTTTAACCAATCTTCCAGGGGATTCTGACACAAATCCAGGTATAAGGACACTGGTACAGGCTATTCTCTCCTTGCTCTTTGCTTTTGTCCTATTTGTTCATTTGTTCACCTTCTTGTTAATGATAAACCTATCAGCCAAAAGGGGCTAGGTTCGATATGGTATCCAATAACTCCCAAATTTCAGTGGTTTTAAGATAACACAGGTTAATGTCTTGTTCATGTCGCCTGCTCACTGTGGCCTGGCAGGGGACTCCGCTAATCATTAGGTACTAAGGGACACAAAATGATGGAGCAGTCACCATTTCAGGCATTGTTGCTTGTCTCATCAGAGCTCAGAACTAAAAGTTTCAGTAACTCTCTAGAATGGAAGGAGATCAAGAGATTCATGCATATGAAGCATCCCTATCCATATGAGCAGAGCTCTCAGAGCAGATACCATGCCTGTCTTTCTACTTGGAGTACAGCTCAAAGCCACCTTATGTTCAACATATATGATTATCTACGGAATCCTAGTATACCATTATGCTTCCAAGTCTTGTTTATCACAGATTCATCAGTGTGGCATCATGACTCTCAAAAGGGAGTGTTATGACAGATATACTGCTTTTGGTCCTGAAAATCACATTTAACCACAGTTTCAATTTGCAGCATGTACATTTATAGACAGGCTACTGCAGAAAAATGAGTTACTAGTGGACTTTAGATCATCCTTGCCAATACACATAAAATGGCCAAGACCTGGCCATTCACTAAATTTTAAGCAGCCTCAGATCCACTTGGCATCAGCTTCTAATATGACGTAAAACTCTCTACCCTGAGTAAAAAGGCATGGTAAGTGTTATATATAACATTTTGAACCTTATCTGCTAATTCCCTTTTGTGGTTAAGTAATCCAAATACACACAACAAGCATAGACACACATATTCACAAATACTTGAAATATTTCAGTAGAGTAGCTTATTCATCAGTTGTCAAGGACAGTTCCACTATCATCTTCTAGGTCTTCTGTTTTGATAATACATTAAACAAAATGTTATTTCAGAGACTGGGTTGAGATAGGGGAAACAATTATGAGACAGGTAATGCACTTGAAGGCAAAATATATGTTTAAGAGAAGGATCGCACTTGAAGGAAAAATGCTTATAAGCTTAGTGAGGGAAAAACTAGAGAAAAAGTGGAAAACAAGAAGTATAATCAGCTGTTTGACTCTGTATCTTGGATATCTCTGAATCTTGCATCTTTTGCACTTTATTTCCAACAGTTTGGAATGCAATAGTAAATTTCATAAGAAATAGAAATGTAGAGATAACCTCAATATTATGCCAATGTATCCAAAAACTTGAAATATACAGAAAAGATGAGCAACACATTTTTTTTCAATATTATATGAGAGAAAAGTCCACCAAGGATTCACTGGGGGTATATGTAGTTCATCTCATTTAAAATTGACTAAAAGTCTTAGACTTAGTAAAATTACCTATTAAATTGCAGGTTTTGTCTAACGGAAGTAAAAGTAATTTCCATCAGAACAGTTCACCCCGATAATTTATGGCATGTTGGGTATTAAAGAGTTTCCTACTAACCTTGGCAATCTTATTCTAACACTTTGTCAAATCAACTATAAAAGACTTGTTTCTCACATGCATTTTTAACCAGCCATAACATCTGGCTTCCTCATTAATTAATTAGTTAAGTAAAATATTTTCACATACCTATTATATACTTTCCTTAGTGGAGTTATAATTTACCTGCTTGAACAACTGTAACAATACATTTGACTCAAAACCAAATGAAATTCTTAATGCATGAGAGTAGTTCCTGTTCTTTGGAAGGCTAATAAAGCAAAAGACTTTAAAATAAAATTGGCTAAAATAAATAAATAAATAAAATAAAATTGACTTCATGTGGTGGCTCACACTCATACTTTCAGCACTTTAAGAGACCAAGGTGAAAGGATTGTATGAGTCCAGGAGTTTGAGACCAGCCTGGGTAACATAGTGAGACTTTGTCCCTACCAAAAAAAAAATAAAAAAATTAGCCAAGCATGATGGCATGTACCCAGAGTCCCAGCTACTTGGGAGACTGAGGCAGGAGGATCTCCTGAGCCCAGGAGATTGAGGCTGCAGTGAACCATGATCTGTGCCATTGCACAGATCTGTGCTTGAATGGCAGAGTGAGACCCCAAATCAAAATAAATAAAATACGATAAAATAAAGCAAAACAAGCAAAATAAAGTCATCTGTTCCTCAAACTCAGAAGAAAAAAAAAGTTCAATCTGGTTGGCAAAAGACACATAATTAGAGATGAAGGGAGTTTAAACATGGCCTAGAGAAAGATAATAGGTCAAAGACAGAGGTCTTTTAACCCAACTATGACTGTTTTCCCCCCAAGTTTACAAAAATTAACTGAGCTAGGAGAATGACCCTAATTCAGATAGAAGCAAAAAAAAAAAAAAAAACAAAACAAAACCCAAAACAAGGAAGATAGGGATAATGGGATAGAGCTAATTTAATATTGCCCATATTCTCTAGAAAACTAGACCCACTGAGGGCAAAGTCTTTAATGAAATATGACCAGAGATCACTGAATTAATTACTTTTCATGACCCAAGTTAAGAATTGAGCTAAAATGGCTACCTTGCATATTGCCCAATGAAGGTGGAAGAATTAAGTTTTTGTCTTGCAGACTCTTCTGTAGAGACTGATGCTTTGACCAGAGATGTCTGGAAATCATTCTTTTAAAAACCAAGTGATAGGTCCTGACTTCATGAGAAGAATTATGGCAGGATGGCTAAATATGTGAACACTGCAGTTATACTGCCTGCATTCAGATCTTAGCTTCCTCCCTTCATTAGACCTCTGTGACTTCAGCAAGACACTTAAGTGCCTTTTGACTTTCCAAACCATGGGATTGTTATCTAAAACACCGAGAGCAGTGATAACTGAACATCATTAATATTATTATTATTCTCTTTTACTCTAGAATCACAGGGTCAAAGTTAACGCTTGACTGAATGTATCTTAGATCATGGTGGTGAGAAGGAATCTACAGTCTTTTGAAAAAGCAGTAAGAATTGGAGAATACTGACCTGCAAGCATTTTCTCATTGGTTCTGCCCCTTTGCTGAGCAAAGTGATTATCTGATCTTTTTTATTGTGACACAATCATTAGGACTGGGGTGGTGCAACAGCATGAGCAAGGTGGCGTATGTAAATATGAGTAGGGAATAAAAGAAAGAGGCTGAGATCCCCAAAACCCTGCAACTAGGGAGGATCTGAGTGCAGGACTATTAATAAAACATTCATGGGTTGGGAAGAGCATTGCCCCAGTCACTGCTGAATTATTGATGTGCCGATGGTCAAGCTACTGTGAAACTCCCACAGTTGTCAAGTGGTATATACTAGCAAGTGTGGTGAATCTAGAAAATTGATATTGTCTTAATTTTTTTTGATTGACACATTGTGATTGTACATATTTATGTTTATGGCACAGTAGACTGACAACGGTTAACGGTGAGGTACTATATATTAAAAAGCAACCAGAAGAAAGTCTTTTGAATGTTCTCATCACAAAGAAATAATAAATGCACGAGGTAATGGTCATGCTAAATACCCTGATTTGATCATTATACAACATATATATTTATTGAAGCATCAAAATGTACCCCGTAAACCTGTATAATTATGTCTTGTCAATTGATATTATCTTTTAAGTAAGAAGAATACAAATGTTGGTGCACCTGAGGCAGTCCTAGTTTACACTAATATTCAGATTTCTTACCTGGCTTACCATTAATTCAGATAAAAGTGGCCAAGTTTGGATGGTAAGTTATATTTCTATATCCTGGTATCCTCAACAATGAAATCACCAATCAATCCATTACCGTTATGCTGGAGTATAACAGTATCTACAATATAATGTCAAAAACTACTCCCTGGATAAAGATGGCATCAGTTGGAAAAGAACAACTGTGGTATCTCCAGAGGATACCTAAAAGCTTCTTCAGGGTGACTCTTAAGGAAAACAGAGAAGGGAAATGTTCTCAGGGATCAGAATCTGGTTTGACAAGAGCTTTATTTGGAGTAACTTGTTCAATTGCTAAGGAAATAAGGCAAAATGATGCTTATAACATTCTCTAGTTTCATCATATATTTTTGCCATCCCTAAGTGCTGAACCTTGTAGCATCCTATGGGGAACATGCACTGCAAGAACTGGCAACTCTTCTTAAGAATTCAGTAGGAGCTCAATAGCTAGATTTAACTTCAAAGCTTCTTTTGTCTTTCAGTTAACGTTCTTTGGAGCTATTGTTAGTGCTTAAAAGTTTTATTTGCTGGGGCTCAGTGGCCCAGCCTGTCATCCCAGCACTTTGGAAGGCCGAGGTGAGTTGATTGTCTGAGTCCATGGGTTTGAGACCAGCCTGGGCAATTTGGAGAGACCTCATTTCTACAATAAATAAAAAATTAGCTGTGTGTGATAGTGCGCCCCTGCAGTTCCAGCTACTTGGAAGGCCGAGGCAGAAGGATCACCAGAGCCCAGCAGGTCGATACTGGGGTGGCCGTGAGTGTGCCACTGCACTCCAGCCTGGGCGACACAGTGAGACTCTAACTCAAAAAAAAAAGTATTATTAATCTTCAAAGCTAAAATTTGTACCTTTCCATTAAAAACTATGAATAAATAAAAGGTAAAGGGAGAACATTTACTACAAGTAAGTAGAGGAAGTAGGGGGTAAGAAGAACAGATTCTAAGTTCCTAAGATCTCAGCTCTGACTTATTTTAATGAGGATTCCATACCTACAATAAAATTCTGTTTCTTCCCTTCCCTTGACATAACATATTGAAATTCTGCTCTTAAAAGTAAGGACCTTGATTAGATCTGGTTTTATCTGCTATTTCTGTTGAAAAGTTACCCTATTCAATAGAATTGTCTGCCTTGAAAAGTGACATAGTACATGGAGACAACTCACTATAGATGCTTATCGGGGGCATAATTTCATTTACACTAATGAGATTAATTTTTAAAAAGTATGTGTAGCTTAAACACAGTCATGTTTGCAAGTCTGTAGTGTGAAGAAGAGTTCAGTTCAAGATAGCCAACTAGAAGCAGCTAGTGGAAGTCTCTCTGACAGAGAGGAATTAAAATAGCAAGAAAATACTAACACCTCAAGTATAAGTTCAAGTATTTTCAGTTTATTGATCCCCTGGAAGAGAACATGCTGAAATTCACCAGAGAAGCGACAGGAGCCACGGTGAGCAGGAAAGCAAAGGCAGACAGCCTGCCCAGTGGAATCTGGCATGGAACTGGGAGAGGCTTCCTAACGTGGAGAAGGGGTGAGTGAGTGAGAGACCCCTGGGATTTACACTTTTGCCACAGACCTTCATAATCCTGGCCTTGGGAGAGCCCTGCTCAGCTTTCCAGGTCTCCAGACTAATGCAGGGAGCAACCTGGAGACTGGGCAAAGTCACCATGCAAGACCACTCGGAGTCTAACAGGCTTTTAACCCCTGAGCAGTGCCCCACCCAGTAGGGAGACCTGGCACTTCCATGCACCTGCAGGACAGGTGCCATCACTGTGGTGGGAAGGAGTGGGCAGACAACACACTGGGTATTCCATCTCCACCTCCTGGCAGCTCCCTGAAAGATGGTGTTTGCTCACATTGGGGACTGGCCCCCAATACACACATTCCACACCTGTCTAAATGCTACAGCCGTGGCTCAACTCTCAGAGGTGGCCGACTCCTTAGAAGTGACCAGTAGACTTTCTGCAGCCTCTGCCATCTCTGCCTCTGTCCCTGCCACCATGGAGTCAGGGAGGAAACAGGGAAGTGGGGTACTTTTGCAAACCTCCAGGACAGAACCCACAGCTTCGATGCAGAGGAATGGGAAGTCTGCTCGGGCAGCAGGTCCACCCCTGTCTGAAAACTGCCACCACTACTCCACTCCTGGAGGCCTCAAAGATATTCCAACTGCTTCTACTCTCAGACAGCCTTCCCTGAGGGAAGGGTATAATTCTGCTTTGTAAAAAGCCTTGCTCTATAAATAAACTGTGGTACATCCAGACAACGGAATATTATTCAGCACTGATACTCAATGAGCTATCAAATCATGAAAAGGCATGGAGAAAACCTAAATGCACATTGCTAAGTAAAATAAGGCAATCTGAAAAGGCTGCATACAGTGTGATATCAACTACATATCTTTCTGGAAAAGGCAAAAATGCAGAGTCAGTAAGAAGATCAGTGGTTGCCAGGAGTTGAGGAGAGGAAGGGTTGAATAGACAGAGCTCAGAGGATTTGTAAGGCAGTGAAATTATTCTGTATTACACTATTTTAACAGTGGATACATGTGACTATGTTTGTCAAGACCTGTGTGTAGCACTAAGAATGAATGTTAATACAAACTATGGACTTTGGGTGATAATGATGTATCAATCATTAATATCGTAATCTTAATCAATATAGGCTCATTGATTCTAACAAATGGACCACTCTGGTGTTGGATGTTGATATCTGGGAGGCTGTGTGTGGAGGAGGTGGGAGTAGAGGGATATTTAAGAGCTCTCTGTATTTTCTCCTCAATTTTGCTAAACCTAAAACTATGCTCAAAAATAAAGACTATTAAAAAATATTTAAAACAAGTGAAGATAGAAACACAACATACCAAAACCTCTGAAATGTAACAAAATATACACTAAGAGGAAAGTTTATAACATTCAATACCTACATCAAAAAGATGGAACATCTAAAATTAACAATTTAATGTCACATGCCAAAGAACTACAAAATCAAGAAAACCAAACCCAAATCTAGCAGTAGAGAAGAAATAACAAAGATCAGAGAAGAGCTAGATTAAATGAAAAGTTGGTCTTTGAAAGGATAAACAAAATCAAGAAACTACTGATTAGACTAATCAAGAAAAAAGAGAGACAGCTCTGAGTACAAACAGAAAAGATAAAGGTGACATGACAACTGATACCACAAATATACACACACTGAGCATACATGGAATAAAGATGGGAACAGCAGACACTGGGAACTCCTAAAGGGAGAAGGCAGGATGGAGGACAAGGATTGAAAAACTACCTGTTGAGTACCATGCTCACTATGTGGGTGACAGATTCGACAGAAGTCCAAACCTCAACATCACACAATATGTGACAAAACTTTCCATGTATCTCCAAATCTAAAAAAGCAGTACACAACAGTATAGGACCACGTGGTCACCTCTTCATTTCACAATGCAGAAGTCTTGGTTGAGTATATTGTTCCCTTGCACCAGTGAGCTGAACAAAAGGGGCTGGGGGGAGTGGGTGGGATCACAGAGCCACATAGTATGTGGATGCTCTTTGAATGTTACTTTTTTTGGTCTCCTTATTAGTGTCTCTTGTTTTAATGCCTGAACTTACAGGGCTGTGTCTCTCAACTTGAAATGACTTTGCTTCCCTCAGCTTCCACCCCAGGGGACATGTACAATATCTGGGAACATTTGTAATTGTCATAAATGTTATGTGGGATTTACATGCAACTACTGAGTAGAGGACAAGGGTGCTGCTGGCTATCCTATCATGTACAGAAAAACCCTCCACAACAAAGAATTCAGCCCCAAATATCAATACTATCACTGGTGAGAATTCCTAATATAGGGTAGTTTAATGTGATCAAACAGCTAAGAAATAGTGAGGTTATTACATAAACTGACTAACAGTGAGATGAATGCTGGTAGCTCTGGTCTAGACAGATATTAAATCAATGGTAATTCACCCTTGGGTCCACAGGGATATCTGGAGACTCCTATAGCAAATAAACTGAAGGAAGCCAGAAGCTCCCAGAGATAACTGCATTAATTATTAGAGATGTGTTATTAGATTTGACAATGAAAGTACCTCCTACATAAATATTTTTCAAACTGCAGATTGTGGTCCATTGCCTATAACCTGCTAATGATACCAATTTGATGGAGCACTTGTCACATTTTAAAATATCAAACAGAAGAGAGTAGAAAATACTAAAATATATGTCATTACTATGAGAATGATTTTATTAGACTTTAAAAATATGTGTGTATAATCACTGATCATGAAAATTATGAATTGCAGCTAAAAATGTTCAGAAAAACAAAAGCAAAGTATCACAACTTGCTAGTTTACTCAGAAGCATTCCTTGTTTATGAATTCAATATGTGTCCTCAGTCAAGGGCCTGTTCTTCACATCCTGCAAGTAAAAAATAAAATTTGGTGTCACCTACAAATTTGTATAATAATACTTACACATTAGAACCCCCAAAGACCTATCAAAATGGAAACTACCTTCCTAAATGATAGTGATACATATTTCTGATGATACTGGGTACTGCAATATTTGGTTATTTTTATTCATCTGTACTATACAAAAGTCCCATTGTGAATTTATTTTTCTTCTCTAATCATAACATGCACATTTATATAAGAAATCTCACTATCACTTAAAAAAATTTTTTTTGATGGAAGACTGAAGGTTTTAGTGGGTCCAATAATTTAAAATAAAAAGCATGAAGTAATAAGGAAGTAAATGTTTGAAAGTAAAGAAATAGCATATAAAGAGGAAGCTACAATTAAAAAAAAAACACTGTAGGTTTATGGCTACATTCAGAAAAAGTTCAAGTTTATGAAGAAGTCAACTCCAAAAGAGAACCTCTGAAGTGATTTTTAAAACAGGAACATTCCAGCCCGGTGCGGTGGCTCAAGCCTGTAATTCCAGCACTTTGGGAGGCTGAGGTGAGGGGATTGCCTGAGCCCATGGGTTCAAGAACAGCCTGGGCAACTTGGCGAGACCTCATCTCTACAATAAATCAAAAAATTAGCCAGATGTGATAGAGCATGCCTGTAGTTCTGGCTACTTGGAAGGCTGAGGTGGAAGGATCGTCTGAGCCCAGCAGGTTGATGCCGGGGTGGCCGTGAACATGCCACCACACTCCCGCCTGGGCTATGGAGTGAGACTCTAACTAAAAAAAAAAAAAAAAACAAAAAGAACAAAAAGCAACATTTCTTGCTAATGTATTTAGATTTCTAAAAACATTACCTTGAAAATGGATCCTCATTTAATTTATGAATTACTAATTATTAACTAAAATTAGTCATTGCAACATTAATAATTCTATCATATAAATAACTAAAGCATAAATAGACATTCAGAATTGCTAAAATGAAAACCAAAAACCAAAACCCCACAAAGTCTTATAATTCGTCCCAGGCACAGCAAACTACAATAGATCACTGTGGAGCTCAGTAGCTTTAAATGAATTTCCTGGAATCCAAATACTTACGGTAAACAGCAGATCATAAGTATGTGGTAATATATAAATCACAAATTATTTATGGGCTATTATATGAAATAAATAGTTTGCAAATATTTGTAAACTATTTGCAATGCACACTAACCTTTTGAAATGATTTATCATGTAGCAGAATACTTAACATCATGACAGGTAACAAATAAATCCCTTACAAAATATTTACAATGTATCAGTTGAACTATTATTAATTAGCATGCTTATTATTTTAAGTAATTGGTAGGTGATTTACAAGTTAATTTTCAGCGTAGGAGATGAGGCTTTATGGCTGGGTACAAATATACCTAACAACATTAGGGGATCTACTTTTTTCTTCCTCAGTTTTCCTTTTGAAGACTAAGTGCAACTGTTATAAATTTGGGCAACAGATGGATCACTAATTTGTGAGAATTGGTCAACTGGTGACAATTTTGTAAATAGATTGATTTTAGAAGTAATAAGATTTACAGTAAAAGTAGCGAATGGTCAAATCACAGTAGATTACACCACCACAAGTTAATTTCTAGCTTCTGCTATAAGTTCAGTACAGCTCTGCTGAGGTTGTTTCCTTTGGATGACAAGTTGGACTTAACCCTGGACTATCTTTGCAGAAATATTGTATAAAGAGCTGCCTTGGAAAATAGAGATATCTCTCCCTGAAGCAAAGACCAAGCTTGTTTACTGTCCAGTAAAATAAAGATAATTTCTCATTTCTGGGATAGGGTCATTCAGGTTTGTTCCAGTGTATTATAAAAGATTAGAATTTCCCAACTCAGGGTTCCCACATGTGTCCTCTCCAGTCTGAGCTCCTTCGTGTCACTCTTCCACTTGAGGAGCAAGATGAACCATCATGAAACATGAAGCTAATGCTATTTACCTCCTGTGGTTACTATTTTTTGTCTGACCCAAGTGCCTCCGTCTTTTGCCATACTGCAGTGGGGGACTACATTGTTAGCTTGCAGACAGAGTAGATCTTAGATCCTTTACAGTTCTCAATGGTTCCATATTGTTTTACTCTAAGAATGGAGCTGGTAGAATAGCTGATCTCTGTAACATTATCAGAGAATTTCATGACTAATGAAATTACTCTCAAATTTTCTTTCTAGTAGGGAGAAGCATCATTTCTTTTTATATTTTACTGACTAAAGCAGGGTTTCTCAACCTTGTCATTGTTGGCATTCTGGGCTAGATTGTTATAAGGGGTTGTCCTGTACACTATAGAAGGTAGTAGTAGCATCCTTGGTCTCTCTACCCATTAAGAGTCAGTAACAACCCTTCTCTCTGGTTGTGACAACTCAAAATGTCTTCAGGTATTGACAAATGTCTCTTTGTTGGCAAAATTGTCTCTAATTGAGAACTAAAGGCCGAAAGTAAGTCCCATGACTACACTCCATTTCTACAGATGAAGATACATAATATTCCTCTTGGGAGGTCATTGCATGGATAGGCATAAATTATAGATTTGCGGTAATCCAGTTGATGATAGGGAATCACTTATGATGCCAATTGTATAAGTTAGTCGAGGACATTTGGTCCTATCTAGGTTTGGCTAACAACAAATATGTAAAAGCTTTTACTCATTGGAAAAGATATACTACTTGCCTTGATGGTCTTCACCTGTAGCACTCTACATACTACTTATTTTCTCATTGGTGATATCAAGTTGCAAAGATTCTGCACCATTCTCATGTTTATTATTTGGAGTTAAAGAGCACAAAAATTAACTCGCACACTTTTTGGTTCACCTTGACTTCCCTTATAAGACTGTAGTTGTGAACAAACAGAAAATGTGATATTTCAAAGGAATGGGACAATTTGAGGAATTAGATACACTATCCCACCTTGAAAGATGAAAATATAGAGTTAAAAGGTAAGACTTAGGGAGAAAATTTTCTGAAAATTGAGTATACGTATAATGTACAAGCTGATTAGAAGGTAAAAGGAGGTAAATTTACCATGAAGTTAAATGGACTGTAAGTTTCAGTTTCCATATATTGATGGTTACCTTTTCAGAGAACCCTGTAACAATGTACCCACATGATTATTGATTGTGGTAAGATTTACAAAAGTAATTAACATCAGTATATTGTTCCATTATGACTGCCCTTTCATTACCCGTCCTCTTATTCTTGTGGCATTTGAGTGGCCATTGGCAATTTGGATGACACAGAGTCCTAATAAAAGGGTCAGTGAATTGAAATCAGGGTTTATATGTGAATTTGGGGGTAAAAAAAACATATCTCTATATTTAATTACTTTGAATTTTCTTAATTTGATTTATTGGGGGGGCAATAAATCAGAGTAAAACAGCAATACCTGTGCTTGTTTTTTCTAATAGATAATACATATATTTTAAATCATTACAGAGTTATAATAGCTATCTCACTTATTTTTTATCACTATTGTGAAATCACATAGATTAGATTTTGTTGCTTAATGTAATAATAACATATGTAGGGGGATTTTAAAAAGCAAAATTAAGCCAGGCTCGGTGGCTCAGACTGTAATCCCGCGACTTTGGGAGGCTGAGGTGAGTGGATTGCCTGAGCCTTTGGGTTCGAGACCCGCCTGGGCAGCGAGACCTCATCTTTACAATAAATCAAAAAATCAGCTGG
>NW_007249736.1:355907-365330 GCF_000164805.1 Carlito syrichta | reverse complement strand
CACCGCAGCCTCGACCAGCCACCGCAGCCTCGACCTGCTGGGCTCTGGCGATCCTTCCGCCTCAGCCTCCCAAGTAGCTGGAATTGTAGGCATGCACTACCACGCCCGGCTGAATTTTTATTGGAAGTTTTAAGACAGTTGCATTATGATTTGTGGAAGAAATATTCAGAGTTGTGGCAAATAGGTAAGTGGTTCTTCTACCATGACAATGCACCTGCCCACATTACACTGAGTGTGCAATGGTTTTTGACCAAAAATGACATGCCCCCAATGCCCCACCCACCCTATTCACCTTATCCTGCCCTGAGCAATATTTTTGTTTGTTTGTTTCTGTGGATGAAAAATTTTTCCAAGGGACACATTTTGTCAGTGTGGAAGAGGTGAAACAATAAAACTGAAGAAGCACTAAAAGACATCAAAACTGACAAATTCAAAAACTCTTTTGAGCAGTGGAAAAAGTGTCTCGATGGGTGTATTGCATCGGATGGAAAGAACTTTGAAGGTGACTAAATTTAAACATGTAAGAACAAATAAACATTTTCTTATCAATACATTCCAGGTTTTTTGGGTCCCCCTCTCATATATTAATATTTGCTTATTATGTTACTATTTGTATTTCCATTATTTTATTATATTCTTTTATAAATATGTTATTCTGAGAAGATCTCAGACTTTAGATTGCCAAGGAGTTTCATGGCACTGAAAAAGTTAAAGATTTTTAGACAAAGAGAAAATTATGTAGGAAATGTATCTAAGTTTAGGCTTAAAGGGATGTGTTTACGTGTTTCACAGTCACTGCTATATATAGGTAAGTTATGTCTCCCTGTCCCAGAGTAGAAATGGCTTTCAAGAATAATCCTACCACTCACTTTGCCTACTTATTTACAATTGAAGGTGTAGACCCAGTGGTCAAATCACAAAGTAACATGTCTTTCAACACCTAACATTAGAAATATGTGAATCGTAGAGAAGAAATCAACCATGAAACTTGAGGCCAGATGCTAATCTGTGCAACACCCTTTTAATCATCAGATTTGTAAAACTGTTTGCAGAGGGTTCAGTAATCATGGAGCCTAACTAAAATACAAGCTTGCTTCTATCAGAATATACATACTTTAAAATGCATATCTACAGACACATTTTCTTTATTTTGTAGGAAAATTGGCCAAAATAAAATCGGTCATAATCATTATATCTGTAGAGCACAATTCTATAGCAATTACCCCAAGAGTGGTTATGTCTGAGTCTGGACATGGCGTGTGTTTGTACCCAAGTGGAGTTAGGTTACAGTTCTCATCATCTTGACCTGATCAATGCTGGGACTCCACCTATGCAGTAAAAGAGGCAAACAAACAAACAACAACAACAAAAATCAAGTATTCCTGTAACAAATCCCTATATGCATTCATCAACAAGTTAATACAGTCAACATATATAGTGTAAGAGTAATCTGATTACACAATTATATAGTTCAATACAACAGAGTGTCGGTGTTAAAAATGCACTTTGATTTTTTTCTGTGCATACTAAAGATTAATTTTAGTTATCTTCATAGTTATTAATCATACCAAAATTCATACACAATGAAAATGAATAATATTAGTGAAAGCTGGATATGTGAAATGAAAGAAAGAAGACTGGCAGAACTTATGACACAGAAAAACAATGGTACATTTTGTATTCATTGAAAAGAATAGTGTAGTTTCATATGAACCAATAGGGATTATGTATAGTCATACAACTAAGTAAATATATATAAGGCAAAAATATAGTACAAAAATATGCTACAATTTATTTGGCAAAAAATGCATATGTACAAATATGTTTAAATTCATAGATCATCTCATCTATGATACACAGTTATGAGGCAGTAGTGTCACCTTGGAGAACACTAAATGAATACCTGGGAGGCAAGAAAGAGAAACAGATTTATTTTTTCACATGTATTATTGGATATTTTTTACATTTTGCAACATTCCAAACAACACATATAGAAGTAACTTTTAATTAAAATATGATTTCAAAGAAAGGATCAAAACACAAAATGCATCTATATGGTAATTATGAGACAAACTATCAAAAAATAACCATAAAGAGATTAGCCCAACCATATCAGGCAACCCATACTACCAAATCAATATTAACAGGCAAGTTAGTAATCCAGGTGAAAAAATTAGATAAAGAGGATTATATTATTTTCATTAAAATTTTACTCTACAGTGAAAATCTTTTATCATAAGCATTTATATCATTAGACACATAGCATCCAAATGCCAGGACCTATAACCCAAATCTCAATTTTAAAGGAAAGCTTTGAGTTAGTTCTGTTAGATCGGGCAAATTAAAAAGATAAAAACTGAATATGAAAAAAACAGAGATAGAATATTGTAATTAAAAACAATGCTGCTTTAATAGTCCCATATTAAATGTTGTCCAGTATAAAGAAGATATATGGTTTTTAAAAGTCTGAGAATGCTTTTAAAAAGTGAGGTAATAAAGCATATCTTATTGAATCACATTATCTGACTTCCACTAGATGATTCCAGAAATTAATAATAAAGTAAACTGAAATAATCAAACTACTTGGAAACTAAAAGCACTATCCTTAATAACTTCTGGTCAAAGAGAAATCAAAGCTGCAATTATAGGCTTTATAGAAAAAAATGAAGATGACAAGACTATATATCAAAGCATTCAGGATGCAACTAAAGGTAAAATCAGATGAAAAATAGAAGCAACAAATACTTTCATTATGAAACAAGAAAGAATAAAAAAAAATGAAGTCAGAATTTCATTAAATAAGTGAGAAGAAGAGCAACACGAACTGTATTCCTAAAGACTGTAACTAAAAATAGAGAGGAAAAGAAATTTAAAATAAGAGGAATAGTAAAAATTAGATGAATAAATTGGGAAATATAAAAATTTAAGAGTTGATGAAGAAATCCTGGCACTGGCTATTTAAAAAGATTAACGTAATGAACAGCCTTTGACAAGGCTATTCAGAAAACACCAATTCAAAGGATGAGTAATTAGAAATGTTATACAACCACTGAGAACTGCAACTTGAGATGACTTGTGAAAATTGGATTTTTTTTTTTTTAAAGATGGGAAAAGCTTGAGCGTTTCTAAATTTGAGGCTAAGAGGCCAGTAGATAGAAATTTATTGAAGAAACACAAGAGGGGAAATCAATAGGGCAAGGTCTCCAAGAAAGCTGGAGCACAGGTTGAGAAATAAGCTATAAAAAGGAAGAATGTTCTATTATAACAGGAAGAAAAAAGGTGGGTGGGTGCAGACTCCAGTAAATTGGTAGGTGATGTGGTGGAAAGTTAAGGGAGTTCAGAGTATTATAGAACTTCTCTTGTCTTTGTGAAGGAGGCTACAGGTCAGCTGCTGCAGTAAGAGGGGAAGTGGCAGGATCTGAGGTTTGAAAATAGAGGTGGAGGTTATAAATAGCTGTTGTGAAGAGTTTGGCTGGAGAGCTCTCTAGGGAAACAGCACCTGGCTCCTGGGAAGTGACAAGAAAAGCAATAGGCTGCACCCTGTGTGTGTTAGAGTCAGACTCCCCACTGAGTCATGGTCTTTGCCACCCATTACCCCTGTTCAGGTTCTTTTGGGGGTCAGGAACTCTGCAAAGGCAGAGGTCAAGTCAGGCTTGCTGAGTTTCTCCAATGCCTGCTGCCTGACAAAGTCTATCTAATCTCCATCCAGGATGACTGAAAAACACCTCTTCCAACTAGATTTGATTTGCCGCAAATGATTAGGGGACCTTAGCGGGAGACTACTTGAGAGACTGGGTGGAATGAGAGTATGTAACTTGTCAAATACCTAGAAATTTACATAACAATAGATGTGCAAGCCATGTTTGAAAACCGGTCCGCACATCTCTTGCAAGGCAAGAGACTTGAATAAAAGAAGCATTGGAGTTTACAAAGTGAGAGGTAATACTGTGTTGTTGTTGATTCTCCCTGAACTGTTATAAATTTAATGTTATTGTATTTAATTTCAATGGAACTTTTATATTTTTGGAAACCACATAAAATGTTTTAAAATGTGTGAAATTAGGAATGAGAAAATGAAAAAGAAGCTTGATAAGGAGAAAATTACATTTTCAGTAGTTAAAAATACAACTAAGCTATAATAATAGCCTACACAGTTGCCAGAATAAAAAAAGTTTACATAAAACCAAAAAATCCCAGAGGTAGACACAACAATATATTATGTGTGTAAAAATGTGTATGTATGTGTCTATATAATTTAGTATTCTATAAAGTTGACTTTTTTCAAATTACAGAAGTGTGTGTGTGTGTGTGTGTGTGTGTGTGTGTGTGTGTGTGTGTATCATATAACTACTCATATTGGGAAGCTGATAATATTTTGTAGTTAGTTATTACAACAACAAAATAAAATTAGAGTTTCTATTTCCAACATGCAGCAAAATAAAACCAAAGTGAAAACATTTAAATGTAAAATTTTAAATAATTTAACAACCATAAAAATAAGCAAATAAAATGTACAAAAATATTAAAGAGATGATGGAAAATGCTAAAGGCAGAAGCCATACCGATAATATTTTAATAAATAAAAAATAAAACTTTGCAAAAGCAGTATCTCAAATTAAAAGTGATCTTTTAAAACTATTTTCCACATAAACAATTACCAATGTGTAATGTCTTTCATATACAAAGAGTTCTAAAAAGATAAGTTTGTGATGCTATTTATGTAACATTAATGAAATGGGAAAATTAAAGAGATTGAGAAGAGACTAGTGGTGTTTAGTGCTCAGGGTTGGTGAAGAGAGACGGGTGAGTGTGACTGTAAAGTTTTGCATCTTGATTGTTAGTGTATCATACAAAATGGTATAGAACTGTACACATGCCATACCAATGCCAATTTCCTGGCTTTGATATTATGCTATAACTATGTAAAATGCAAATATTGTGGAATACGAGGTGAAGGTCATATGGGAACTCTTTGCACTGTTTCTACAACTTCCCATAGATCTATAATTATCTCAAAATAATAAAATTTTAAAAGTAAGTTACATAGAAAAGCATGAGAAAAATGATCAAGATTTTATAAACAACTATTTCATTCACACATTCACACACAGATACACAAGAAATAAAAATAAATGATTATGTCTTATTCATCAGTCATCAAATCATTCTTATAAAAACAGTAAAGACAATCTTGTGGGTTTTTTAAAATTTGTTAAATAGACACACATACACAAAAATACTCCTGGCTGTGAGAAAGTAGAAATTTTTACACTCTCTTGCTAGCTTAAATTCTGAGAAATTAAACATCAGGTATACACTGTTTATAATTGCATATCCTTCATCCTAACGATTCCTTTTTTATTTTTTATCATCTGAAGATAACAAAGTCATTTGTGTAATCTCAAAGTTACATATTAACGTATAATTTTAAAAAGGTAAACATTTCAAAAAGCCCAAATACGCAATGTCAGAAAACTGGGGAAATGAATATTAAACATCTATTAGAGTTATACATTTTAAGTGCGAATGGCCCATATATTTTGTTTAAAAATAAGTTATTGCCAGAGATATATGCAAAAGAACATTTGTTTGTGTATTTAAAAACATAGATACAAAATTACTTTGTGATAGAATTATTAATAATTGTTTTTCTTCATTATAACAATTCCCATCTTGTTCTGAGAATTTCTCATTTTAATTAGAAAAATAAGTAATTTATTTTAGTTTAAATTGTGTTTAAAATTTAAAGAAGGAGAATATGTCCAAATCAGGTTGGTTATATAAACCTCTACCTTTAAAATGCATTTATGGCTGTCTGTTTCACAAGCTAAAATAACTTGACTTACTTCATGTACTTCAACATAATATGTTATTAGCAATCTGATACTGACTAATGCATTAATGTGACATTGAATACTATCATTTATTTTAAGATTTCTTGGCTTTTTACTTATGTAATTTAGCTAGGCTGTTGTGTCTTTTTAGGAAGAAAGTCAAACCTTTCCTTTTCCTATTCTTTGTCTGAAACAACATCGTCAATCTAGTTAACAGTGAATAAGAATATTAGAGACATGTGTGACAATTGATGTGGAAAAATTAGGTTCCTGTTGGCAATTAGCCATCAAGAGCAGATTGACTGATTGCCAAAGTTGAAACACATGCAAACTGTCAGCTATCATAATAGGGCAAATATCCCAGAACCTTGGTTGCGGTGTCAGGTAGAAATTCAGTTTTCACTGCTGGGAACTTGCCCTCGATGCTACACATTCATAATCTTCTCCCATCAAGCCAGGTCTACACATTTGGATACGTCCATCATTCCAGCAGCCAAATATATGTCCTGTCAAATACATTCAATGGCTCTCATGATAAGTTGGACGAGAAGTGACATGCTACACGTGATTGAGTAGAAGGGCATATCATATACAATTTCTGCTGTCATACTTTGTCATTTTATTTCTACATCCAGGTGAGAGACTTAACCTTGACATTTCCTAAGTCCAGATATTATGACTAAATAATAGAAAAGGCAAATGCAAAAACTATTTTAGTAAGTTGCATATAAAGCACAAGTATGACTTTATTAAGTAGGCAAGTCAAATAATGAAATTAATTTACTCTCTTTTCCAAAACATGCATGAGGTTTGTTGATTTTGGAAACAAATGTACCAAGAATCAATTATAAGAAAATCAAAATGGATAGCAGATGAAATTCAACTTTAAAGAGCACTGTGCCAATATGTTTATAAGTATTATCTCCTTCACTATGAGAATCTGTTTCTGTTTACACAAATGAAATATCTAGAAATCAACATTGTCATGTTACTCAAAGAGCTTTTGTTTACACAAATGAAATAGCTAGAAGCCAAACTTGTCATTGTATTCAAAGAGCAGAGAAAACAACCTGATCTGTCTGTGGCAGATAATACATTCTTAGGTATGGGGAGCAGGTGTGTAAATATTTTCTTCATCTCAGAGTATTTCTAAAATTTCTATAAGCAGAAATGGATTGGTATGGTCACATCAACTTCTCCAGCCGAAATTTATTTTTCCTTCTAGCCTAGAAAATGGAGAAGGAGAAAACAATCTTAGCTTTCCTATGAAGCCTCTCTACAGTTGTTTTATAATCTTTTATGGAGAGAGACGGGGCGGCGGGGGGAGAGAAAGAGAGAGAGAGAGAAGGAAGATAATGTCCCCTTTTCTTACACAATTCAGTTATTATCCTGGTAGCTGTTACTTACAAAATTCCATGTTGAAGATCACCTTTAGGATCATATCTTTTACTCAAACCTACATGTTTGTGACTCATTCAACATATTGTTCTCACAGGTCCTTGACGGGTCTCTCAGAAACTCTTATACTCTTCTCACTGAAGCACCCACAACTGTAATTTTTGTCATTTGCAGTTTTCTCTTCATTTCTAAAATCTTTTAACATAAATTTAGCTACATTATACCACATTTCTAACTTCTTCACTATCACCAGTCCTGTGCTTTGAACACATTTTAAAAAATTTTTTGGTCCTTTTCTTTTTTAATTTTATTGTTTTTATAAACTTGGATTGCTCTAATTGCGCACTTAATTTCTCACAATTCTTCATAAAATAATACTTGTCATTACATTTTCTTTACATTGACTCACTTTTCTTCCTTAGATAAATCTCTTGAAAGAGAAACTCGTGAAGAGGGAGAAAACATGTATAAGGATAGAAAAGATTATGGTGCTTGACACAAAAGTGGTTCCCATCTTTAAGGATAGAAAAGATTAGCTGTACCCATCTTTAGAGAGCACAACGTGAAAATGCTTAGTAGAACTGAAGCAGAGGTCTAGATTCCAAAAAAGTACATAAGAAGAAAAGAAAGCAGTCAGACTTAGAAGACAAAATCCCCAGTCTTCATTTATTTATTCATTCAACAAGTATTTATTGAATAGCTACAAGGATGCAGACAGAATCTAGACACTTGGATATATTAGTGGACCAACTAAAAGCTCTATCCTCATATACTTTACATTCTAGTGCAGACAGACAGAAAACAGGAGACTGTAGGCAAGAAATACTGTATATTAAAGGGCTACAAATTTTATGCATAAAAAAGATGAAAAAAATGTACAGCAGAATAAAGAGCTATGGAGCAACCTATAAAATCATTTTGAGTTGCTTGGACAACAGGGAGTCTAAACAGACTCCCTACTAGTATCTGAATCCAACTTCTAATGGAATCTTCCTCTCCTAGGTGTGTAGACAAATTTCTAAAAGTCCCAAAGTTTCCAGGTGCTGGAAAGAAATCTTTCTTAGACCATTTTTTTTTTTGTAGAGCAGGCGTCTAGATATGTCTACCTAACCTCCCAGTAATATGTGTCGACCCAATTGACTCAGCTGTTTTCATGATGATCCCAAAAAAGGAAGAGAAACATAGATGGGAAGGTCCGCCCTGGATTACAAACCCATACTCCATATCCCACAGAATGTCCTGGCCTTGGCATGTTTCTTTCTGGGGAAAATGGTTGGTTTGTGGAACTCTTGCTTTCTTGTCTTTCTGTTGACTCCAGGTTTATAAAATTTCTGAACAAAACATACTTATAACTCGTGCAATGTGATAGTGTACAATTCATTCCAAGCCCTAATGATTGCAATTTGGAAGCTACAAAAGAACCGTTCTTGCCTAACAAATAAGAGTTATTCATATTTTTTATTTGAATCACATTAATTATTTAATTCACTTGAAAACATTGCTCTTATGAACTTTTCCCATCATTTTTTTCCTACAGATGAAATCAGTGTTTGGCTCTTTGTCTCACTGACTAGATTTGTAACAGGGAGTTGACATGCACATCGTTGCATTCAAATTTTTTATTTCTGACATATTTACTGCTCATTAAATGTACTCACTATACCCAGACAGAATTTTCCTTCTACATACTACTTAATCTGCATATATTCTATGCAAATTTAGTTTATTAACAATCATAATAATAACATGCATGGCTAAGGCAGATACTTTTATTTCTATCTAGCCTATAATACTGCTATCTTGTAAACTAAACATTGATTTTATTATATGCAGTCTCTTCCTCCCATAGCCTAACTCCCAGCTTCACTTTGGTCATGTACTACCCAGTGTTTTCTAAAATGTGGTACTCCTACTGGTTTATGGATAGACAAGGGACAGCAAGATTAAGGTCCTAGATGTGTAGAAATAATATTCTGAACTTTTCATTACAAAAAATCTGAGCAAAATAATAAAAACAAAGCAAAACATAACAACATAACAGAAAGAAACCGCTGGTTTGGAGATGACAAAATCCTATGTCTATGAGACTGATGGAAGATGGTCAGGAAGATATACCTCCTACCATGTTTCATGAGGATTCAGAACATGTAATTCTTATAAGTACCATTTCTTTTTTTTTTTTTTTTTTTTT
>NW_007249736.1:319505-355748 GCF_000164805.1 Carlito syrichta | reverse complement strand
CCACTCACCTCAGCCTCCCAAGGCACAGGATTACAGGCTGAGCCACTGAGCCCGGCTGTAAGTACCATTTCAATATAAATTCATCACTATTTTTTTTTTTTCCAGATAAGGCCTTACTCTATCACCCAGGCTGAAGTGCAGTGGTGTGATCCCGGCTCATGGCAGCCTCAGCCTCTCTTCCACCTTAGCCTCCCCAGTGGTTGAAACTACAGGCGCATGCCACCATGATTGGATAACAAGAAAAAAAAAAACTATAGAGATAAGGTCTCACTGTGTTGCCCCGACTGGTCTCAAACTCCTAGGCTTGAGCGATTCTCCTGCCTTGGCCTCCAAAAGTGCTGGGGTTACAGGCATGAGTCACTGCACGTGGCACCAAATTCATCACTTTTGTAATCACTGCCATGCTCTTCACAGAATTTAAAATTGGGATGCTTGCTAATTTTAGTTCTTCATGTTGTAGCTCTCCCTCCCACTTCCATTGGTAATTTAATGGTCTGTAGGAGATACATGGCCTGTAGGAGTTCAAATTAGATGTCATTTTAAACTAAAATGTTCATTTCAAGTTCTAGCCATTTTATAACATAAGCCAAGTTAATTCTAACCTCCTAAGAATAATTAGAAACAATCAAAAACTGGATGAATAAAAAATTGTTAATTCGAATCTCATTAATTAATCAAGTAATTTATGTATATGTATACACTACTTATAGGCATAGAGATAACTTGTTCTCATTAATAGTCTTGATTTACTTAATATTTTTCCAAATTTTTGTTAATCTCTTTTCATAAGGCTTTTATAAATAAGAAACAACCCAGAGTTTTTTCAACAGAAGCAAGACTTTAAATGAAGAAAACGGATTATATCTGTTTCACCCGTAGGAACACTAAAACAGTAGTCTTTCAAAACAAACTAGTTAAAAGGCAGTCCTCATTTTTAGTGTTAATTACAAATGTTTAATATAGTCATAAAGAGCAAATGCTATTTAATTAACAAAAATTTTAAAATAATAAAATTATATTGAACTTTCTTACCTACACTAAGAAACGCAAAATTGGGAAAGGAGGGATAACATTTTATGACATAAGCATTTTAGCCTAAACATAATAAATTACTCTTTCTTAAGCTTTTCTAATAAATAAATCATGACCTCATAAATGTTGACGGGAATAAAATTACTGGAAACTTACTTATGAAATAAATGTATTTGGCTTGTTTTTCTTGTTTAAATGAAAGATATTTTAATACTGTCTACTTCTTCACTATGATTTATTTATTCAAACAGAAGTTCTCATCAAGTTTTCAAGAAATTTTATCATAAATTCAGGTCACAAAGGATATTGAGAAATCAAAGAATTTTTTTTAACATCGGAGGCAGCTTTCAATCATTGTATGGTTGATTTTTTTCTTCTGGTTTCAAAGTAAATGTGGGATCCCTAAAAAGACAGTAGAGGAATTAGCTGGTCTTTGCAAAATGTAATAGCAACATTGGTGTTATTTTCTATTTAGAAGAGAGTAAGACCCTCCTTTAATAACCTAGCACTTCCTCTTTTAAGTCATTGTCTTATTTTTTATCGTTTTAAAGTTTTATTTAATTATTTTGAGTTGGAGTCTCACTCTGTCGCCCAGGTTGGAGTGCAGTGGCACACTCATGGTTACTACAGCGTCAACCTGCAGGGCTCCAGCGATTCTTCCGCCTCAACCTTCCAAGTAGCTGGAACTACAGGTGCGCCCCACCACACCCAGTCAATTTTTTGATTTTATTGTAAAGATGAGGGCTTGCCAAGTTGCCTGGGCTGGTCTCAAACCCACGGGTTCAGGCAATACACTCAACTAGGCCTCCCAAAGTGCTGGGATTACAGGCTGAGCCACTGAGCCCAGCCTAAAGTTTTATTTCTAAGTTTACCTCTTATAAATAGCAGATTTGGACTTTTTGTTTTTGATTCAATGTGTTTGTTTAATGCATAATTATAGTAATCCATTAGCTAAAGTAAAAAACATTATTGTCTGGACTCAAGAACAAATCAAAGATGTTCTTGCCACTTTTATTCCACATGGTACTGGAAGTCCTAAATAGCACAATAAAACAAGAAATGAAAATAAAAATTATACAGATTGGGAAGAAAGAATTATAAGCATCTTTATTCACCGATGACAAGATTGCTACAACAGAAATTCTAAAGAATGAACAACAAAAAAACTCTTCTAGAATTAATAAGTACAGCAAAGTTTAAAGATACAAGGTTAATGTACAAAAATTAATTGCTTTTCATATGCCAGCAATGAACAATTGGAATTTGAAATACCACAGACACAAATGATATATTGAGGTACAAATTTAGCAAAATATTTACAGTATCTACATGTGAAAACTATAAGACACTGATGAAAGAAATCAAAGAAAATCCAAAGAAGGAGGCAATTTGTTAAGATGTCAATTCTATTTAACTTGAATCAAAAATTTCATGTAATTCCATCAAAATCCCAAAATTTATAGATACCAACAAATTGAAAAGGGAACACTTCTACACTGTTGGAGGGAGTACATAATAGTTCAACCTCTATGGCAAACAGTGTGGCAATTTTTAAAAAGAACTAGAAATTGACCTTGCATATGATCCAGCAATCCCTCTTCTGGGAATATAACAAGAGGAACTCAAATCATTCTACAAAAACGATACTTGCACATTCATGTTTATTGCAGCACTCTTCACAATAGCAAAAACATGGAACCAACCTTGTTGCCCATCAAAAGTGGACTGGATAAAGAAAATGTGGTACATATACATAGTGGAGTATTACACAGCCATAAAGAAGGACAAAATTATGGATTTCAGAGCAAATTGGAAGGTCCTAGAATCCATCATATTCAGTGGTCTATCACAGGAACAAAGAACTGAGTACCACATGTTCTCACTCATAAGTGGGTCCAGAACATTTATCACATTACTACAACTGGGGGATGGGCAGTAGTAGGACACTGTCAGGGGAGGGTGGTAGCATGTAACATTACGAATGGTACCTGATCTTAAATCAGGTGAAGTGAAGACCAGTTGGAAGCCCAAACTTCACCTGCACATAGACTATCTACATACCTAATTTTGACTTGTACCCCACATCTTTATAACAAAATAAGTCTTTAAAAAATCAAATATTCTAGACTAGCCAACACAATACTGAAGAAGAACAAAGTTGGAAGATTAAGACAATCCAATATTAATACTCATTAGAGAGCTATAATAATTAATACTAGGTGATATTGACAAAATAGCACCCTTATAGATCAGAATCATGGAACAGACTAGGGAGGCCAGAAATAGATATACACAAATAGTCAACTTATCTTTGATAAAGAAAAGAAAATCAATGGAGAAAAAAATAGTATTTTCAACAAATGAGCCTAGAAAATTCAACGTCCATAGGCAAAGAAAGAAAGAACTTCGAAACTGTTTTAATATTTTTCATACAAATTAACACAAAATAGATCATGGACCTAAATGTCACAGGCAAAACTATAAGACATCTAGAAGAAATCATAGAAGAAAATATAGTTCTACTTGGATTTGATGATGAATTTTCAATAAAATATCAAATATGATCAAGAAAAAAAATTAGTTGAATTTAATTAAAATTAAAATCTGCTTGTAAAAGATGCTGTTAAGAGAATAAAAAATACAAGACATGTACTGGTAGAAAATAGCTGCAAAACATTTACCTCAAAACAACTCATAACCAAAATATTCCCAGATATTTTAAGACTTAATCAGAAAGGCAAACAACTAGCTAATAAATGGAACTTGCTAAAGATCTCCATAGACACCCACCAAAAACTTATATACATAGAAAATAAGTATAAAAAATAATGCTTGTACTAGGGAATTGAAAATTAAAACAACATAAGATACTACCATACAATTAATAGAATGGTTAAAATCCAAAACCCGATAATTCCAATTGCTGATGAGGATACAAATAAATTCTCATTCATTGCTGCTGAGAATGCAAATGGATACAGCCTCTCTGAAAACCATTTTAACTGTTTATCTTATTTTATTTTATTTATTTATTATTTATTTTATTTTTTTAACTGTTTTTTACAAAGCTAAACATAGTCTTATACTAGCTAGCAAACATGTGACTAGGTAATTACCCAGCTGATCTGAAAACATATTTCTTCATAAAAGTGTACATGTGAATTTTTTAAAATTTTTATTCATAATCACCAAAAACTGAAATCAACTAAGATGTCCCTTAATAGGTGAATGGGTAAACAAACTTTAGTATATCCATACCATGAAGTATTATTCAGCAATAAAAAGAGATAAGTGGTGCAGCTATGAAAAAAATGGAAAAAAAAATTCAGCACTTTGGGAGGCTGAGGCACAAAGATTGCCTGAACCCAAGTGTTCAAGACCAGCACGGGCAACATGGCAAGACCTTGTCTTTACAACAACAACAACAATAACAATATCAACAAGTTAGCTGGGCAGAGTGGTTGTGCACCTGTAGTCCCAACTACTTAGAAGGCTGTGGTGGAAGGATCACCTGAGTCCAGCAGGTTAAGGCTGAGGTGGCTGTGATCCTGCCACTGCACGACAGCCTGGGCCATAGAGGGAGACTCTGACTCAAAAAAACAAAAGCAAAAGCAAAACCACGAATTTTTAATGCATATTGCTAAGTAAAATAACCCATTCTGAAGAGACTACATATTGTATAAAGTTTGTACATACATTCTGTATGGATTCTAAAAAGACAACACGATAAAGATTGTTATTTTTATTTTTTATTTTTTTGGTTGTCAGGGATTTAGGGATGGTTTGGGATGGTTGAATACATTAAAACATAGGAAGAATTTTTTAGGCCAGTAAAACTTTTGTACTCAATGCATATGATATTGTAAGGGTGGATATGTGACACTGAATATTTGTCAAAGCCCATAGACATCTGCAGCACAAAAAATTTAATCAGTGTATGCAAATTTTAAAAAAGCGATTTAGGTGGCCAATAAACCGAAGAGGTAAATGTTCTTAATTTTCCATTTTCAGGTGCAACAGAGTCATAGAGAGGATTAGCATCTTTGTTGAAATCAAATGGCAGGAAGAGCAGAGAGAGAAAATGCAGACTTCAAGTCAGATTTTTAAATCTTCAGTGGCTTGTAAGTGACTTAGGGATTGGAGATGACAGTTATCTTAAAGAGATTGAACCCTTCATGGTCCAAAATCTTAGAAAATGGATATTTTACAGATTCCCTGGAGGGAATTTGTGGAGGACAAATCAATACAGTAGTGGTAGTATAGACCGCACACAAAAGATGGGTATAGTTTTGTTGTTTAAGTTACCTGTAGTGGAATGTTACCTCCCATATTGGGTGAATAAACAAGTAAAAAAGTCAATTTACAATAAATACCTGAAGTCACTTTTCTTCAAATACAATTTTACTCTTACAAATACTATTTAGTTGACCAAATTTATAGTTAATTCAGACCAGCCACTGAATACCCTTTCTATTCACCTCCAGGAAGGAGGGAATAAAAGTTGTGTGTGTGTGTGTGTTTGTGTGTGTGTGTGTGTGTGTGTGTGTGTGTGTGTGTGTGTATTGATTTTGCTAGGGTTGTGTGTATGTCTTGCAAAGCTGAAATGTGGAAAAGTAAAATTAAAATCAAAACTATGATTCAAAACATGCAGTATTATTGAAGTTAGAGTGATAAAACAATAAATTCAGAAGACCAAAAAAAGAGAAAAAGATGGAACAAAGAAGAAATGAAGGAATAATTGATGTCTAGAGAAAAGGTGGAAGTAATAAAAGTAAGATCAGTGACAGAAACAGTTAAAATAAGTGTGAATGGAGTAGAGTAGACAGAGGAAAAATAATTGAGGATGGAATAAGTCGGCAAAAGGAAAATTTTGGTAATATGCTTCATTTGTTCAAATTCAAAGTTCCAAGCAAGATCACAAATAAAGACTAAAGAAAAACTATAGAAATGAGAGAGGTAGAATTATATCTTCAAGAAGATCCCACTGACATGTGGCCTGTACTATTTGATCAGACACTGCATGTAAATTGATGAAAATATGTTTTAAAGACAATTTGTAAGAGTCATAATAGAATTGTGGGTAGAAGAATGAGGAACCCTCTAAAGTGTGTAGGCTTAAGGCAGTGCCTTAAAGTGTGACTATAATAAATAACTGAGAAGAACAATACTTAAAAACAGCAGCTTGAAGGAGATATTTTAAATTTCAGTGACTTATAGAATAACTCTTAGAAGGTATTGAAAGGTAGGACTTAGAGACGGTATCCAAAGTTCCTTAAATATTTTATTTTCA
This sequence comes from Carlito syrichta, assembly GCF_000164805.1. Lineage (NCBI taxonomy): Eukaryota > Metazoa > Chordata > Mammalia > Primates > Tarsiidae > Carlito > Carlito syrichta. The sequence continues at coordinate 349,426 of NW_007249736.1, read as the reverse complement.
ATTCTTTATTTTTTAATTGTGACTATTTTTTAAAAATTTGTGACTATTACTATACTGATTTTTATTCTTTTAAACATTACTTGATAGTATCAAGTAAACAATTAAAGAGACTCTTCACACAGCTGGATCAAAATACAGCAACATTTAGGGTGTCTGACTTTGTAAAGCAGTCATCCCAAAAGACATATTTTTTTAAAAAGTAAGGCTGGTATTTTGAATCCATACTGCCTAACTATTGTATTAAAATAATGCTGAAAACAGTATTATTTTAATTAAAAGGTAAGTACTGGCCTATAATAGCCTCTACTCTCTGGTTTTGCTGTACTGATGTTAGCAAATAATGTTTAACAGTCGTTGTCTCAGGCCATTAGCTTCTCCATCTGGTTATCTTATTATAGTGGCTCAGTAAATTAGTCAATGTTCTTATAACCTCCAGGAAACTCAGAACAGGTCATGTCTTTTGCTAGATTGACTGGAAATTGCTATCATTAGGTGGCATGTCTGTATTCTCTCCAAGAGTTAATGGGCACAACTGTAGAATGTGTCTGGGCCTGCAGCCTGGTTGTTTTTCTATCTCTCTGTGTAGACCCTGGGGCAAAGCAAAGATGAATGATCAAGGCTTTTGCAGGTTTATTCCTAAAAATATTCCATTAGCATCAACAGTTTTCTGTCTTGTCCATTAATATAATACCTTGAGTGACTTGGTTATGGGATGCTGTGTGACGTGTGCAAATGCTAAGCAGAGACCTTTTAAGTCTTTGTCATTACCATAGATGCCATGTGGCTGTGGATGATGTCACTTAGGATCGGCTTCCTAATAACCTTTAGATTATTCTGTGATTTTTCTTCTTCGTTTCTGAATAAGCATTTATTGTATTAAATGGTTGCCAATAACGGTCATAACTCCTATGTTATATTACATTTTTCCTTTTATTTTTAATATCCCTATCTTTGTGCTAACCACATAAAAGTGGAAAACTCGAAAATCTTATACATTGCAAACTATATGAGAAGGACATTTAAAACAAATAAAAGTTACCAAGGGTGGTGTTCTTATGTAAGTATCAGTCATATTTGAAATGACAATGTGGCTTTTATTTCTCTAATTAGGTCATATTTACAGAATAAGGAACTCTATCATGGAAATAAAATAGTCTAAAAACTCTCTTCCAATGTATACTCTTTTCTCCATAATATTTCTATGTTTGCTGCAGTGATGAAAAGCTTACCATTTAACAATACAACCAATCTTTGTGTGGGCACATCTATTTGAGGAGGGAAAAATCCCTTGTTGCTTGCATTTGAAGTGTTAAACCTCCATCTACTAATCCTATTTTTTTCTTTGCAACAAAACTTGCATCTGTGTTCACTGTATTCCTCAATAGGGATACTTTTCTGTGTTTAAATGGCTGGAAGTCTATCTTTTTTATTGACAAGAGTTCATGTAAATGTCTGTGAGCGATAGATACACTATGCATAGAAAGGGTGAACAAGATGACACGTAACAGAATGGACCAACTTGTGTTAAAGCCTGCCTGTCTTCATGTTCTGAAACCTTGAGAAAGGGAGAGGTTTGCTTTGTTTTATCAAATTGTGTCAAGTAGTTTTACTTCTCGCAGGTTGCTACCTCTGGTGTGTAAGAGACAAGAGCAGCCGGCTAATGTACCAAAACAGCATGGAATAAGCACAGGGTCAGCCAAACCTGATAACAATGCCAGCAGGGAAAAAAAAAAATTCACCTCGACTCAAGGAGAATTCATTTAGTAGTAGCTATAGCTGTGCTTTAGGTGGTGATTTCTGAATCTGTTGCATTGGGACATTTCCTTTGGGTTTTATTTTGTATCTGTGTGTTTTGCTTTTTTCATCCTCAATGCTGATCAGAACTGTTGTGTTTCATTCATATCATCTCAGAGCCCGTGAGGAAGTCATGGGGGAAGAGAGGACTCCGGGGAGGGTCTGAACGACCTGAAATCCACAGGCCCTGAAGGTGGGTGCAGCGTGAAAGCTGAGTCAATGAAGACAGACTGGGGCTCTTGGTGTTATAATAAAGTCCTCCTCCTTCTCTACCTGTGTTCTTTGGTCCCTGTGCTTATTTTCCTCATGGTCTCCAGTTCTTCCTTCACTGAAAATTTTCAAATTCACTCCAACAACGTTCACTCAGCAATGGAAAGGTGACACATAGTGGAACTGCTCCTGGCCTCATAAAGTCAATGATATATAGTCAGAAATAAACATGAAACTGTAGATAGTATGAGTTATTATTATTATTATTATTATTATTATTATTATTATTTTACTGGTGGCTAATTTTGCTTTTGCTTTACGTAAGAAATTAATAGTTATAATAATCATAGCTACCAATCCTGAGAATCTCATGTGTGACAAACGCCACGCGCAGATGATTACCTTCATTCCCCACTTCACCCACAAAACAATAATAAATATTTTATTAAAAATACTTTGTAAAAAATTCCATACATTTAGCTTTATACATTTATTTTATATGTATTATATATAGATATATAGAAATTGGGATTTATTATATAGCTATAATATATATTTATGCTAGAATAAATTTATGTTTTCTTCTGTTTTCATAATTTCCCTCCATTTTGTCTTTCCCTTTTGTCTGTGTTGGTGTCTAAATTTCATGTTGGAGGTTGTTCCATGTGCCTGTTGATCCTTGGTTGCTTTGTTTCTGTTTGGAAAACTCACTGTACCTCTACATATGTGAGTTGGGATGTGTTTCTCTGAAAGATCACCTCTTTGGACTGTTTTGTTTAGACCTTTCTAATATTAGTTTCCTTAGGTCTTTCTTCTGGGCTAATCAGGTTATCTGAGAGTACCTTTCCAATCTCCTACCAGGAGGGTGTAGACATGGCTGAGAACATCGTGGAAGTAAGAGGTAGAAGAGAGTGAGCCCTGGCCATCTCACCACTTGCTATGTGTTCATTCACTTCCCTTCTTTAATGTACATATTTCTGCTATCAGCTGTGCTTTCTGTAGTCATGCTTTAGTTTATTCTGCCAGCACAAAGAAGGGTAAGTCCTCAGATGTGCAGAGTTGGGATTTTTTCCCCCTTATTTATAATAGTCAATTTCTGCTACTTGCCCTAATATCTTGTTGCAGTTTTGCTTTAAATTGCAGCCTTTCTGTTTTTGCCTCATTCTCCTTCTAGCTTCTTGAAGACCTGTTGCTGACAATTTCAGAGGCTTTTTGGTGATTTCTCAGCCTTTTCCACTTTGGCTTTAGGCTTATATTGCTGTTAATTCCCTTTCTTTTTTTTTTCTTTATAAGCTTATGCCTTTAAAAAAAAAAAAAAAAGAATCTATTTTCTAATATACTGGGTTTCAGGAGGGGTTCCAAGTTCATCTGAGTGTTTCATTTATTATTTTACCCACAAGAATAAAATATTCTTCACAATGACACCATAATTTTTCAAAAGGTTTTGATCTCATAATAGAATATTAATAGTATAAAAATATAATAAGTCATAATATAATAATTAATTTTTTCAGCTTCAGTTGTAATAAGATTATCTCTCCAACCAAAAGTGGTATTATGACTCGGCAGCTCATGGTATCAAGAATCTATGTAATGGACTGAGAACTGGAAGGCTAAGCCCTACCTGAACAAGTGGTAATAACATTTCAATCTGTTGACCTAGAATTTCCCATGGGATGTATCCCACATGTTCCTAAAAAGGATTTGCTTTGATGAGGATAAGTTATTTGCTTTGAGGTGGGGAAAGTTTCTTTTAGAATTCAAAACTGCTGTTGCAACTAACTGCATTTCTTGCTGAAACAATCTCATATGGAGAAGAAGAAATTAGAAGATAGAATCTGGTCTGGGCAGGAATAGGATTTCATTTTAGGACAGTCTTAAATTGCAAGGCAGCTGAACCCATACAGACAGAGTCCTACATAAAAAGAAAAGACTTGGTGGATCGAATCTAGGGCTTTATTTCTAGAAATGGTGACGCATTACCTGCAGAACTTCAGTGTAAGGATCTAACTCGAAAAATGTTATAGTCTGAATGTATTTGTTCCTCCTAAAATTTCTATGTTGAAATCCTATCCCCCCAAGTGATGCTATTAGGAAGTGGAATCTTTTAGAGGGTTTTTAGGTCATGCGGGTGAACCCTCAGAATGGCCCTTATAAAGGATATACCAGAGAGTTCCCTTACCCCTTCAACCATGTGAATGGGAAGACTGTCTTTATGAGAACTGGGCCCTCATCAGACACTAAATCTTTTGGGGTTTCTATCGTGGACTTCCCAATCTCTGGAACTGTGAGAAATAAATTTGTGTTGTTTATGAACCGCTCAGTCTATGGTATTTTGTTATGGCTGTCCAAACAGACTAAGACAGACGGTCCAATGCACCAGTAAGTGCCATTGTGTTTCGAATTCAAAGTTCTCTTTTCCTTTTGGGGTGAGTGACTTTTTTGTTAGCCCAGAAAAAATAGAGGCATATGCTACAGTACAAAAATAAAATAAAATCGGAACAATATACTTGCACTGTCTTTGGAGTAACAAATTCCCAGACCAAGGACGGGCATCGTTTTTAGAAGAACACTTGAATGAAGTTCACAGCTTGAGGAAGAACAATCAGAAATAGCACGGGGATACAAAGGTATTGGAAACTCCCCCAAACAATAATATTGGGACACGGATATCACCTATCCAAGTTATGGGGATCTCTGGCAATAAAAGAATTAAGAATGTATACCTTAGACAAGCGCTTACTGCACTGAAATAACAGAATGACAGACGCCAAGGGGGAAATGAGAGCTTTTAAATAAGAGACATGAAGAGAATAATGAATGAGATATCCTTAAGAAAGCAGTTAGGAAGCTATTTCTAGGATTTGATCATATTTTAGAATTCCTTTTAGCAGAGGGCTGATGTTCTGATATTTGCTTATAATATTATTTTTATCGATTAACTGGAACTTCAGAAATGATTTGGTGTTAGAGTGATCTCTTATTACTGTAGAAACAACAATGGTTCTATTGAATACAGCCCCGATTAAACTAAATATGTGCTTTCTACATTGGAATTGGTGTCATAAGAAAAAATAAGTGCAAAGAGTTAATTTGAACGTATGTTAGAACTTAATCTGTGGAAACCAAAGATTTTCTTGATGTAGTGAAGGCCAATTTATTTGAGCATTTTTAGTATGTTTGTTAAAATATTGTGGTACTTTTTCATTTGTTTTATATAGGTTGATAAACCTAGATAATTTAGTCTAGCATTTTTTAAGATGAGACGTGATTTTTTTTGTCTTTGAATATAATTTTTTCCTGAATCTAGAAACATATTTATTGATAATATATTATTATTTTTTATATAAACATACAAAATAGTGAAGGGTTTCACTATGGTGCCCAAGCTGGTCTCGTTTTCCTGGCCTTGAGTGATCCTCTCATGTTGGTCTTCCAAAGCCCTGGGATTACAGACGTGAGCCAACACACCCAGCCTCATTTTATATATATATATCTTAAGTTATTTTAATTGAAGACAATGGCATGATGGTTATAAATGTATATTGCAGTCAGTAAAACCTGAGCTTGAATCGCTCCACTGTGGGAAATTCAGGTAATTTAAAATATCCCTGCCTCAATTTTCTCCTATGTAAAATGGAGCTAACAATTTAATTTATCACTAGAGTTTTTGTGAGGGTTAATGGAGATAATATACTTTAAAATACTACCTCACTTATTAGCTATTTTTCTAAAGATTGTGTGTACCAAAATTACTTTAAGAACTTTTTCACTTAAAAATGAACCAGGTAGTTTTCATGAGGTGTTTTCAATCCATACTGATCCAAGTCCTTGTTTTCTAATACCAAGAACGATTTAAAAGAGAATTCACTAACGCCTTTTATACTGCTAAAAAGGAAATATCCTCAAGAGATTCCCTCTCATCTAGGGTTGCCAGATTTAGTAAAAAAGTAAATGAATATAAAACTAACAAAATTTAAAAAATAGGATGCTAGGTTAAATTTGAATTTCAGAAAAACAATAAATAAGTATAAGTATGTTTTGTGCAATATGTGTGTTAACTTTGAAACAACGAAAACATTATTCATCGTTTAGCTGGGTAATTAAGTACATTTGAGGAAGAGGGCCTCATGTGTTCACTTGAGTAAGTAGGCTACCTCACCCCCTCCAGTAAAAGTAGGCACTGATTTTCTCTGCTTACTATCTTATGCATTAAGTAAAGCATGACTGGAACCCAGCCACAATTCTATCCCTGACTAGTTACAGTTACAGAGGTTTCTGCAAACTACCCCAGCAAAGGCCAGATTGTATTGCACAAGAGAACAGCCATATGAATGAAGGCTTTGGTTGGTTGGTTGGTTGGTTGGTTGGTTGATTGATTTTCCTTCAGTCTCTTAAGTAACACATTTCTGCCTAACTATAACATGAGGTCATGGCTGGCATAAAAGTTACATCTTCAGCTTTCTTTGAATTTTCAGTTTAAGAATCTCTTCTACTCTCTGTGAGGAAGAATTGTCTTTCTGAATTTTCTGAAGGTTGTTTTCTGAATTTTCATATTGCTTGGGAAGCCTGTGCAATTGTTTCTTCTTTACGATAGGACCATCAGCACTTTAACCTCCTGCCAACCATGAGAATGATGATAAAACTAACAGCTCGATAGCTAAAACATATGCCAGACACTTTATGACAGGCTCTATAAGAAAGATTTTACAGACACTTCCCCATTTGATCTTACAAAAAACTAAAAATGAGGAAACAGAGGCTTAGAAATGTTGAATTTTTTTTTCCCCATAGGTACGCTGCCATTGAGTGTCAGAGTCTGAATGTAATCTCAGGTTTGTCTCAATCTGGAACCATAATGTTCATTGCCATGGTATTCTGTCCTTCAATGGCCCGATGAGGTTACTTCCTTAGCTGCTGCATCGGTCATCTAGGAACATTCCACAAACGTTTAATAAATATTTTTTATGTGCTGCTCCGGGTAGTAGGCTCTGTGAACACAAGCTGAATAAGTCCATCCTCTGTGACAAGCACAAAGCTGCCTCATATTAGGTGCTCATGAAATATTGGTAGAATGAACAAGTAAATGGATTTCAACGACCACATTTAATGGATTTGACATTATTAAAACAGTGTATTAAGTTTATAAAATGCATGCATATGGCAATCTGGGCCACAATTATTGAAGATATTTATTTTATAGACTTTACAGAGATTCTCACTTAATGAAATGATTGTTTCTTTTATGATAGTATCTGATCTTGTAATACTATTGTGAAAAAGCTGGGTGATAAGCTGTCAGGATCCAAAATGTTCCTGGAATGAAAAAGACAGATATGATTAAACTATTCTGTCAACCGTGCTGCTGAGTTAGAAGCAGAGAAATCTGAAATGAGAAAAGAACTATGCGGTAATCAGGCTGTAGGAAAAGGAACCTGGAAGTACAGAATTAAACTGATGATAAAAAAAAAGTAAGGATGAGGGGAGACACTCTCCTAATAAGTTGCATCTGTGCCCAGGGGGGAAAATGGGTAATTTCCACTGAGGTGGAAAGGGGCTGTGAAGAGTTTTCTCTTTGAAAATCTGAAGGGCAATAGCACGTGTACAGTGCATATTTTGTAGCAGAATTGTAAAGGGATGAAGGAGAAAGCACTTACTGGAACATCTGCTGCGCAAACCACTTCAAGAAAAATAAGCAGGCAGCAGAATGAGCACATCTGTCTGATGTTCAGCATGTGAAGAGAGGTTTGAGAATAGAGGAGCAAAGATGTGGCATAATAAGGAAGGGCTCTGGGGCCACGTGTGTCCTTCAGATTTCCCCTGAGCTTTGGAGGGAAGAACCGAGGAAGGGTTAATCATCCAGAGGGTGCTTAAGATAGGGAGACACTCCTCTCAATCTGGCTACCAACTGGAAAGCTGCCTGTAATCACAGCAGCCAAAATGAAAAAGCAGATCAGAGTCAGTTCATCATGTCAGCTAGTCAACAGATCATCATGTGTGTAGAAATCGTTGTATCAAACAGGGGAGGTGGTGAAGCTCTTATGACTTCTTTTGGCAAAGGGAGTAAGTCTGTCTGAGAACCATGACTCGTTCAGTCCTATCAGTATCCATATACCATCGCTGAAATCTTAGGTTCTGTAATAGAATAAACACTTACATGGAATCCTAAATTGCTGTGTTCCTCAAACTTGCCATTTCAAATGCCAACGAATCCTAGGGACATTGTAATGGAACAGGATAAAATAAAAAATCACCCTGGAATATTAGTATCAGTTTCCTGTGTGACATGTCTGGATAGGACGTCATGTCCCACAAGTTCCAGTTAAAACTAGACTAAAAAAAAAATGATGTGGAATTCATTCACGCTAACATCTAAATGACAGATCTATCAAGAGACTTTTGAATTTTTTTATTGACAATTGACAGTTATTTGTACAATTCAATGTTTGCCAACATACTAATTTCTAAAACCTGTAAATATGTTGCCTTACATGACAAAAGGGACTTTGCAGATATAATTTAGTTAAAGACCAAACACTTAAGTGGGAAATCATACTAATTATCTACGGTCTCTTTCAGTAGAAAAAAGCAAAGAATACTTCCTAAATCATTCTGAGACCAACATTACCTAATAGCAAAAACAAAGAAAATTATAAGCAAAAAACAAACAGACAAAACACACACACACACACACACACACACACACACACACACACACAAAACTATAGACCAATATTTTTAATGAAATTAGTTGGAAAAATTTTCAGTAAAATATTATCTAATCAAATCCAACAATGTATAAAGATAATTATACACCAAGACAAGTGAGATTTATTCCAAGGCTAGTTCAACATTTGAAATTTATTATAATCACATCAACCAGCTAAAGAAAAAAAATCACAAGCAGAAAAACACTGACAAAATCCAATACCCCTTCATGATCAAAACACTCAGCAAACTAGAAATAGAGAACAACCTTAATTTGACCAAAAAAAAGATCATTAACAAAAATCCCACAGCTAATATCATACCTAATGTTGATTAACTTGTAGCTTTGCCACAAAGACCAAGAACAAGAAAAGGATTTCCTTTCTCAACATCATATTCAATATTGTACTGGAAGTCCTAGTTAATACAACAACATTAAAAAAGAAAAGAAAAGAAGAAGAAGAAAGAAGCGAAAGGTATCACATTGGGAAGGAGGAAGTAAAACTGTCTTTGTTCACAGATGACATGACTGCCTGTATAGAAAATGCAAAAGAATCATCAGAAAAATCTGAAACTAAGTGATTAGAGCGAAGTTGCCCAATGCAAAGTTCATATACAAAACTCCACCACGTTCTTCTATACCAGCAATGAGCATGTGTCATTTGAAATTAAAAATACAATACCATTTACATTAACTTTTCTCAAATGAAATACTTAGGGGTAAATATAACATAATAGGCTGAGTGTAATGGCTCACTCCTGTGATCCCAGTACTTTGGGAGGCCGAGGCAGGCAGATTGCTTGAACCCAGGAGTTCCAGACCAACCTGGATGCATAGGCAAGACCTCATTTCTACAGAAAATCAAAAAATTAGCCTGGCATGGTGGCACGGGCCTGGAGTCCCAGCTACTGAGGATGCTGAGGTAGAAGAATTGCCTGAACCCAGGAGGTTGAGGATGTCATCAACCAGGATTATTGTGATCATGCTACTGCAATCTAACCAAAGCAACAGAGTGAGACCCCGATTGAAAAATAAAGATAAAAAATAAATATAACAAAATATATATAACACTATAAAACCTCAAGGAATACTGCAAAACTCTGATAAAATAAATCAAAGTACAAGAGGAGACTAAAAAAAAAAAAACTGGAATTATTTTTTAGAGGGCAGGCACCTTATATTATAGACTTCCCCTGTGAAGTGTTCTAGGAACCTATCAGCATCAGTGTACCAGCTAGCACTGTGAGAGGCTGCATTTGGCTTAAGTGATTTTTGTTTTTTTGGAGATTTTTTTGTGTTTGCCCAATTCATGACGGGTGATTTACTAGCCCATCTGCCCACGCCATGCTGCGTGTTCAGCGATTTTTGACCAGAAAACATCATGACTCCCTGCCCCATCCTCACTATTCACCCACTCTTGCCCCAGTGACTTTTTTTTTTGTTTCTCCAGATGAAAAATTCCTCAAAGGGAAACGTTTTTACCCTTGTGGAAGAGGTGAAACAACAACAACAACAACAACAACAAACAACAGAAGCACTAAAAGCCATCAAAATTGACAAGTCTGAAAACTATTTTGAGCAATGGAAAAAGCACCTCAATAGGTGTATTGAATACTTTGAAGGTGACTGAATTTTAAACATTAAGAATAAATACACAAGTTTTTATAAATAAATGCCATTTCTTTTGGGTTCCCTTATACTAAATAAATGGAGAGGTATTTCATGTTCACAAATAAGGAGACACAATATTGTCCTGATGTTTCTTCTTTGCCACTTGATCTATAGATTCAATGCAATCTTAGCTATAAATCCCAGGAAGCTATTTTGTGAATAGTGACAAAAAATTATAAAGTTTATATGCAGAGGCAAAAGGCCCAGCACAGCCAGCACAATACTAAAGAAGAATAAAGTTGGAGGACTAACACTACCTGACTTCAAGACTTACTGTCAAGTTACACTATTCTAAATGGTATGGTTTTAGTGAAAAAATAAACAAATCAGTGAAAGAAGATACAGCATTCAAAAACAGATCCTTATAAATGTAGCCTACCGTTGTTTTCCAAAGGAGCAATAGTTCCTTTATATACTTCTCAACAAATAGTGATGGAACAACAAGACATCTACAGACAAAAAAAGAAAAGAAAAGAAAAAAGAATCTGGACACAGACTTTTACCTTCTTCACAAAATTAAATCAAAATGGATCACAGACCTAAATGCAAAACACAAAACAATAAAAGTTCTATAAGATAACAGGAGAAAATAGAAATGATCTTTGATTTGGTAAAGACATTTTAAGCTACAAAACCAAAGGAACAGTCCATAAACAAAAATTGCTAAGTTGCTCTTCATTAAGATTAAAAATTTCTGTTCTCTGAAAGAAACTGTCAGGAAAATAAATAAAGATATCGAAGACTAGGAGAAAATATTTGCAAAAACAAATGAGGAAAAAGACTAGTCTCCAAAATATACAAAGAGCTCTTAAAACACAACAATAAGAAAAAAAAAACAACCTGATTAAAAAATGGGCTAATGTCTTTAACAGACACATCACAAAAGAAGATATTCAGATGGCAAATCAGTACATAAGAAGATGCTCCATATCATGGTCATAAAGGAAATAAAAATTTAAGCATAAATATGATACCACTACAAATCTGACAGAATGAACAAAATCCAAAACACTGACAATACTAGATGCCCTTGAAGATGAGGAGTAACGGGAATCTCATTTCTTGCTAGTGGTAATGCAAACTAGTGCAACCACTTTGGAAGAAAGTGTGGCAGTTTCTTACAAAACTAAATATATTCTTTACCATATGACCTAGCAATCATGCTTCTTTTTATTTACATGGAGGAGATGAAAATGTATGTCTACAGGAAAACATGCACAAAGGTATTTATAGTAGCTTTGTTTATAATTGCCAAACCTTGAAAGCAGTCAAGGTGTCTTTTAGGAGGTAAATGAATAAACTGGAAGATCCAGACAATGAATGTCAAACAGCGCTGAAAAGGAAGGAGCTATCATGACATGAAAGAGAACTAAATGTAAGTTACTGAATGAAATAAGTCAATCTGAAAAGATTCTATTCTGTATGATTCCAAATTTATGACATTGTAGAAAGGGCAAAATATGGAGATAGTAAAAGAATCAGTGGTGTCAGGACTGGAGTGGAGGGAGAGGTGAATACGTGTGATAAGGTCCTAGTAACGCTCGACTGCTCCCTTTGATACTAATAAATCAAAGGGGCAGGGAAAAAGTTAAAGGAGCAGGGAAAAAAATCAAAGGAGCAAGGAAAAATTTCATTTCTGAGTTTGAATCCAGGGAGTCGAGCTGGACTCAAGCCCTTTCCAAATGGTTCTGCTCACCCTTCAAACCTCACAGTCCACTTTTATACCTCAAGCCTCACTTTTACTCACCAGAGTTGTCAGTGCCTATACATTAGCCACGCATTATATAGAACTTAAGTAACAGCTGCGTTTTACATTTCGATAGTGACTTTTAGAGTAAAGAAAGTTTACAAGGCCTAAGACATTATGCATTGAAAAGTTATGCAAATCACAAAACTTACTTAAGACTTCACTGATACTACTTAGTTGAAAGAAAGGGAGCAAATAGCAACTTACATTTTTGAGCATAGCCTGCTGGGAAGTCAAGGATCCCCTGAGGCTACTTACTGGGAGTACATAGAAGACAAGGGGACTCTCAGAAATGTGCTCAGGAATGTGCAGGAGTGCTTGAGTCTCCTCCACGTCCTTCTCTAGATGATGTGGCAATATGGAGGGACATGAGTTGGTCTCTGTATCAGGTGGAGCACAGAGGAACTTTAGGGCAGCGAAACTACCCTGCATGATATTGTAATGGTGGATACATGTCATTATAAATTTGTATAAACCCTTGATGTACAAAAACCCAGAGTGAATGAACCCTGTTGTAAACTATGAACTTTGAGTGATAATGATGTGTTAATGTAGGTTCATTAGTTGTTGGTCTGTACCACTCCGAAGGAGATTTTGATACAAGGAAAGGCTGTGAGTAGGGGAAGGGGGAGATGGGAAACTACTGTGACTTCAGCTCAGTTTTGCTGTGAACCTAAACAGCTTTTAAAAAAATAAAGCCTATTTTTAAAAAGGCTGATTACCTAGCTCATTATTAAAATCTAATGAATTTCCTTCTAACTTCTGTAAGAAGCAATTGCACCACAGAGGTATCAAATGTAAGCTCCTACATATCTGTCGGAGATCTGGATACATTTAATTCTACCATAAACATAAATTCACACCCCCACGACAAAAGAGTGAGATTAGTCTGTGAATTAGTTTTATCTAAATGCTAAACCCAGAAGTTTTCTGTAAGATGTAGTATAGATCAAACCGGATATGAAAATAACTCAAGGTAAACAAAAACTCACTGACCCAAAATGCAACGTGACCCTGCACAATTTAATAGAGAATATCTGGGGATTGTTTTTTCTCCCCCAAGCTCCTTGCTTAGAAAATCAAAGATTGGAGGCAAGAATGATGACCTATGATGAATGAGACTCAAGGTGAACACTTTATTTGGAGGACAGTAGGCATGAGGAAGTTGACAAAGCTGGAGACCCAAGGCTACTACTGAGTGAGACCTACAACTTAAAATGTGGGTGGGGGGAGGGAAACATAGAGGGAGACCTGGGAATGCAGGTCTGATGTAGCCCTACAAAGACGATGGAAAATATATTCCCTAACTTTCCAAGAGATGAAGTTGCATTGCAGAGATGAACTTAGGCCACATCCATCCTCAAAGGGCTAATAAATCTGGCAACTAGATCCCTGTCCCATCTTCACCTCCCTTCTACCTTAGGAAGTGCTGAGGAGACAAATTCTAAGACAAACTTTTTACTGAAGTATAAAATTAACAAAAAAAACCTTCTCAAATAAGCACCTCATCAGGATATGTTCTACTCTGTGAACCTCTTACTACATTATTTGCAGATGCATAATAGCTAATATAAACAAAGCTATCAAAGAAGATCCCAAGAATAGGGAAATAATGTTCTGAATATAAAAAAGGTAAGATTTATACCTGTTTATACTAAGTGTTACAAATATATAAAGCACATACTTATATGATATATACTTTAGATTTATATTTTGCATACAAATATATATAAACTTATACATAAGTTATATGTTGTAAGATAAATATAAAATATGCATATGTCCATAATTAATGCAGCTTAATTATTAATTTTCAGTTTTAATATATCACATAAATTTGCAGATATGTATTTCCTATTTTTTTTATCACTAGGTTTTTTAAAGCATTCAGATAATTCAATTTCTGAACAACTTTGAGTCAGATGTACACAATATAAAATGTAGTATAACTTTCTAATACACTTATTTACTCCAGTTCAACAAAATTTTTTATTCTGTTTTAAAATATTAAAATATGTCTCATATTCTTTTAAAAATCTTGCATTTTTAATAGGGAAGAAATATGTGTACATATGTACAAAAGTTAAATAGTAGAGGAATTTATAAGAACTGTTTTCTATCTCCTCTTCCAATGCCTTTTCCAAGAGAGAAGCACCATTAACAGTTTCTCATTTAACTTTTCTTTTGGCTATCATTATGATACTCGATGGCATAATATTTTATTATCAATGTATTAGTCAAGTTTTGATTGTTTTAAACTTATTTTTATCAAAGTAACTCATTAACTTATTTTAAGTCAAATTATTCACAAGACTTCTAATGAAAAGCAGCAGTGTTTGTTCTCCCTCTCACCTTAGATGTAACCACTGTATAATATTTTACTCGATTTTCCTGGCTACCTCATTTTCTGGCAACCTATTTCTGAATTTCTAGATAATGAGATTCTCCACCACTATTTTTTGATTTTTTAAAGTTTTTTCACAATCCAACTGTGGACTTCCGTCCGTGCAAACTAAAGATTTTATACCCCCACATGCTTTTGGTTTCCTACTGGTTCCTCAAAGTATAGACATGATGATTTTTTAGTTGAATCAATATTTCATATTAACAATAGTCTGGCTATGTTAACGGTTCACAGCCAAGCCATCTAGTGTAAAATGATTATGTTGATAGAACATTTTTTTTTTAAATCTGGAGTAAATAATTGCCTTTTCCTTTTCATTTTTTTTTAACCCCTTTTTCTCAGAGGTCGTTACGTAGTCTCCAGATTTCTATGCAGAACTATATAATTTTTTCTAAATGGTAAAATATCAAACATCATATTAGTTTCATTTTTTTCTTTGTTCCATTCCTTCCTGAAGCCTTCTGTCTCCTTCCATTCTCTCACTCTCTGGACTGGCTTCTCTAGAGGTCAGCTCCACAGTTTGCCAAAGTGTTTCCTTTTACCTCTCTTCTTTTTGAATTTTTTGTGTTATGAGTATGCTTGCTTTCCTTCTATGCTTCCAGATTTCATTAATAAAAAAATCCCACTACCTGTTGTTATTTCAAATAAAGCAACTGAGAAAAGTTAAAAACCCCAAAATAAAAGACTATACAAAAATACAAGTCATACACAAGCATAATCAAAGTAGTAACCACAATACTAAAATTTTTAAAAGAAATTAAAATTTGGAATCACTATTTGAAATGAAAAAAATATCCTAATTTATGACATTTATAATCTGCACATGATAGTGAGCACTTTCATGAAGTTTATTTTTTGAATATAACTTATTAGAAAACTTTTAAAAACCACATTTAAAACATAAACAGAGTAGAAGACCTAAACACAGCTATCTAGACCCTTGAGAAAACAAGAAACACGATAAAGACATAAATAAGTAAAAATTAAAAATTTTGATTCCCAGAGCATCCATTTACTAAAATAACTGGAGAAATAAATATCTCCTCCAAAAGACTAACAAAATATAATTGAGGTGAAATTTACAACAACTAAAAAGTTTTGGTATTTATAGGAAGAAAACCTCAAAATTGATCACTATACATAAAAACAAATAAATAAATAAAACAAACCCAATCTTTATGAATAATAATATACACTATCACACTTGCATTATTTATTTTATTTAATTCATAAATGTAATGCAATTGCGCTTAAAATCATTCAAAGGATTTTTTTCTAGGGTTTGTAAAAGCAGTTGTTGAATTCATCCCAAGAATACTGAGGCAAAAACTGTTAAAAGAAATGACTTAAATGACTCTACACGGCCAGTTATTTTATGTATTCTATAGAAACAACAATTTAAACCATGAAGCACTCACACTAGCACAGATAGGCAGGCAAGAAAACTGAATGGAAATCTTAAAACATCAAAAAGGTTTACACTTAAGTTAGGCTTTAAATAATTAATTATTCAATATTCACCACTCATGTATTTAGCTGCCTATATTGGGAAAAAAATATTAAATAGAATCTTTACCCTCACTGCATATGCCAAACTAATTTTAAATAATTTAGTGTATGTAATTTTAAAAATGAAAGGATAGGAATAGAATATAGAATTGTTTTGTGTGTATATAACTTTTGTAGGAAAAGCTATTTAAGGGTAATACCAAAGAGTAACTATAATGAAAACAGAGTTATTAAAAATATTTTTAGTGTCAGAAATTGCAATAAGTAACATTAAGACACAAATGGCAAACTGAGAATTATGAGAAGTACAGTGAAGTAAAAGAAAACTGTCACTATGTTGCCTGGGCAACATAGTGAAACCCTGTCTCTACAAAAATTAAAGAAAGAAAAAAAGAAAAAAAACAGCAAAAGTCACCACCAACAAAAAAACTAGCTAGGCTGGTGTTGTGCACTTGTAGTCCTAGCTACTGGGGAGGCCGAGGTGGGAGGATCACTTGAGGCCAGGAATTTGAGGTTACAGTGAGCTATGATTGCATCATTGCATTGCAGCATGGGTCGCAAATTGAGTCTCTGTTTCAAGGAAGGAAAGAAGGAAGGAAGGAAGGAAAGAAGGAGGAAAGGAAGGAAGAAAAAAGAAAGAGAAAGGAGGGAGGGAGGGAGGAAGGAAGGAAGGAAGGAAGGAAGGAAGGAAGGAAGGAAGGAAGGAAGGAAGGAAGGAAGGAAAAAAATTAACAAAAGGCCTTGTGACAAATATGGCATACATATATAGCCACTCAGATCCTTCCAAACCCTTGCAACCTGCCTTAAATCTTAATGGAGGCTGGGAGACCAGAAAGCACCTTCATCAGACTTTCAGCACTTAGGATCCAAGCTCTTATGAATACATGGTATAAGATGATATAGTATAAAAATGTAAAAACCAGTGAGGTAGAGGTCAAGCTTTTTAAAAAAAATTTTTTTATTTTAAAATTGTGGGGTACGATTCAGGGTTGGGTATACAGATATTTATTGTGCAGGTACCCTTGTTGATGAGGTGTGCCCCTCCTTTTCCAGGCAGTTTCCCACAACTGCCAATTCCACCTCCCTGCCCCCCCCACCCCGCCATGCCCCTGCAGTTTCCCGCTACTGTCAAACCTTTTTTTTTTTTCTTTTTTTTTTTTTGAGTTGGAGTCTCACTCTGTCGCCCAGATTGGAGTGCAGTAGCCACTCCGGGCCACCACAGCCTCGACCTGCTGGTCTCTGGCGATCCTTCCGCCTCAGCCTTCCAAGTAGCTGGATCTACAGGCGTGTGCTACCACAGCCAGCTAACTTTTTGATTTACTGTAGAGATGAGGTCTCGCCAAGTTGCCCAGGCAGGTCTCTAACCCATGGACTCAGGCAATCCACTCACCTCAGCCTCCCAAGGTGCGGGATTACAGGCTGAGCCACCGAGCCCAGCTCAATCCTTTTCTTATGGTATTATGATAGTTGTTCAAGGTCCACTTATGAGTAAGAACATGTGATATGCAGTTCCTTGTTTCTGTGAAAGAACACTCGGTATTATAGACTGTAAATCCATCCAGGTTGCTGCGAAGTTCGTGATTTTGTTCTTCTTTATGGCTGTGTAATATTCCATTGTATATATGTACCACATTTTTTTATCCATTCCTCTTTTGATGGGCAGCACGGTTGGTTCCATGTTGGTTCCTGGCAATAGTGAACAATGCTGTGATAAACATATGTGTGCAGGTATCCTTTTTATAGAGTGATTTGAGTTCTTCTGGGTATATTCCCAGTAGGAGGATTGTGGAGTCATATGGAAGGTCGGTTTTTAGAACTTTTAGGAATTGCCACACTGTTTTCCACAGAGGCTGTACTAGTTTACACTCCCACCAACGGGGTAGAAGTGTTCCCTTTTCATCACATCCTGTACAGCATGTTATCCCTCTTTGTAGATGACATGATTCTATACCTCGAAAACCCAAGAGAATCTGTCAAAAACCTTCTTGCACTAATAAAGGATTTTGGCAAAGTCTCATGGTATAAAATATATGTGCAAAAGACAATCACATTTCTATGCACCAATAATAAACAAACAGAAACCCAAATAAAAAGCATAATTCCATTTACAATAGCCACACACACAAAAAGAAATAACTTGGCATCTTCCTAACCAGAGACGTGAAAGACCTTTACAATGAGAATTATAAAGCGCTGCTCAAAGAAATCAAAGATGACACAAACAAGTGGAAAATATTCCATGCTCAGGGATTGGAAGAATCAACAATGTTAAGATGTCCTTCCACCTAAGACAATCTACAGATTTAACTCAATACCATCGAATTGCGATGCCAAGCTTTTGCTGTGTCTGTTGCTTTTGTAGGCAAGCCTATTTGTGGAGGTGATTGATTGATTGATTGGCAGCAGCAGCCATGATTGCTCCAGTGTGCGCTCCACAGCTTTATTAAAATACAGGATCCAGAGCATCTGTAATGTTCATGTGTGCTGGAACTTGAGATGCACTGAGGTAGCAGCCTTCTTGGCTCCCCAGCTTACAACTGATACATCGGCTTCCAGGGTGGCCCAATTTTTCAGTTTTGTCTTCAGGGTCTTTGTCTTTGGTCATCATCTCTAGGAGCATAGGCTGCATGAAGATTTTTTGTGAGCCATTGCTTGAAGACGTGCTTTTAGGAAAAGGCTAGTTAAGGAAGTAGGATGAGGAGGAAAGAGACTAAGCAAGGACATGCCTACAACGGAGGTGAGATTTACCTATGCAGAGAGCTCTGTAGCACCAATTGTACTACCTTGAGACAAGGAATGGTCTTCTGTATCTCATGACAGTTGGTTGTTACTGTTAATAGCTCCGGAAAGGAGGGTGTGCTAACCTCCAGGGTGAGCTAACACTCATAGCTGCTGAGATATGGTATACTGGCTGGTCAGAGACATGTGGTACATGACCAATAGCATCTGCTGTATTATACCTGTTCAATTCCAGTCTATTTTACTAGATCTTCCAATGACTATATAGGCTTGTGATGCTTTGTACTATATATATTCATATTGTTTGAAAGAGCTTTAGTGGTTTCTGGTATGTACAACCAAATTCTAAGAAAGTCATGAACGAAGAGCAATGAAGAGATAGAAATTTTTGACAAAATTATTAATGTTTAACCTCACTAGTAATCAAGTAGTGCAAATTAGAGAAAAAACTCATTCATGAATGACATTCTCCCTGTGTGATTAAGAAAGGTTAAAAATATAAAACTCAGCTTTAGCAAGATGTAGAGAACCTGACATTGTAATAATTGCTGTTGGTAGCTTAAATTGGTACAGATTTTCTGGAAGAAAACTTGGTAATATATGTTGAAATCTTTAAAACTGTTCATCTTCTTTGGCCAAGCAACTCTTTTAATAATTCCAAGCAAATAAATTCAACTATTCAGAAAGTATATTAAGATAAGTGGAAAGTGTTATATACCAGAATATTTGATCACTAAATTACTTATAATAACAAACCATTCGAAATAACCCAAGTTAAATACCTAATACTGCCTGGAATATAGTAGAAACTAAATACGCATGAATGTATATGTGTATATATGTAATGTAGTAGAAACTATCCATCTATAATTATGTGTGTAAATATATATGCATAGAAATTATAGTATATATATTTAATATACCATGTAATATATGTGTATAGAAATATAAAACTATTAACATTATAGAATTCTAATGACAGTGAAAGTTGTCAAGAAATGTATGTGGAAAAGCAGTCTACAAATTAGTAGACTTATTTTTGCAAATACAGCCATGTATTTATAGAAAAAGTACCTAGAAGAACCAGAACCAAAATGTTTGCAGTCCTGTTTATACTCTAGGTAGAAGAAAGATAAATAATTTGATTTTATTATTTTTTGCTTTATTCTATTTGTTTTACAATAAAAATAAAGACAAAAAGTCTGTATTACTGGTGTAATCTTTAACAATGTACTATATTATTTTTTTAAAACCAGGTGCCAACTGCTTATTAGAACAATCCTGGTACTTGTAAGTCTCAGCTGACTGTGTTGCTAAACCAACAAAAATTTGATGTGGTCTTTGAAATCTTTTCTTCTTTCCTCTTCCTTGCTTTTCTGGATCTGACACAAAAGACAGAAAGAACAAATGACTTGTCAATATTCTTTTACATGCTTCTCCAGATACACTGTTCACACCTGAATCTGTGGTGTTTATCTACCCAGTGGACCCAAAGAAACACTGTCAGGAAGATACAGTGTTGTGAAAGGGTGCCATACTTCAGAGAATGGAAAGCTTTATCGTCTATTAATAGACCAGCAGTTCAGAGCATCAGGTGGCCTTTAGATTGTGATAGGAATTTGAACCGTGAGTTTCATGTCTGTGTTCTATTTTATTTGCTCTTTTTGAGTGAATGGAACAAAAGTTGCTAATTAACTACCCCTCCCCCAACGTCCACCTCATATTGTAATTTTAACCTTGCCCACTGCATCAACCATCTCCTGTGGTTGATTCAAAGCGCGAGCAAACTGTGGATTCATACTACATAAATTCATCGTCTCCAAACTTATGTAGCTATTCCGGAACATTCTGCAGGGTTGTCTTTTATTATGACCTGCTGTAAAACCTGATGGTGTGTGTACTGTAAACATAGAAAGGTCTAGCTAACAAATGGGTCTCTAGTCGTTTTTAAAAACCCATTCTTACTTTAAGATATTTTACTTGTGTGTTGGAGCAGGCACTTTATTTAGAAGTTCCTTTATTATTATTTTTAGGGCTTTAAAATTATTTTCTTCTCAAATGCCACAGAATGTCTTAACGCCCATCTGCTCAAGAGGCATAATTATGAAACTGACAGTCTTTTTTGACACCTCCCTGAAGTGGGAGGAATGAACACATTTTCATTCAGCTTGGGAGCTCAAATTTTTGGGTGTTCATCTTTTATAGGATTGAGCCTTTTGAACAGAACCACATTACATAAGGATTGGCAAAATGTGTAGGGAAAAAAAGGACTCTTTGAAAGACAATAGTCTTGTTGACATTCTGAACCATTTGTGCCTCTAGTGAAATGGGTAGGTCTTTATTTCAGCCAACAATCGAATAATGCGAGCCAAACATTTAGGCAAGTGTTACACAGAATTGTCTATGTGTGTCTGTTCAGAGCAATGTAGACAAGATGTGACACTGTGATAGTCTGTTAACTCCAATAGTGAATAACTAGTATTTATAAATAATCTTATAAGACAATACAATAAAAATTTGGGAATTGATATTTGATTTAAAATACTGAGTCATCATTGGTTTAAATCTATTTTTTAAAAAACCATACACAATTTTTTCTATTAAAAGCACTGTGCTTTTGTAGGTTTTTATCTCATTTATTTTTAAAACAATCTTTAAGACACTTGAGATGGGCCAGTCATTTAAAAGATCATTTTGAGACAGACTGATATATATTCATGACAAACTTACTCCATTTAGCATGACCTTTGGTCACCTCTGAACAGGTGATTATTCTATGAGTGACTTTTCTGCACCAGTAACAAAATTTTTGTAACTAAGCAATTTTTCAGAAATAGCTATTTTTGTAACACTGGACAGTTTTCAATGTGGGTAGCAAAAGCTTTGAGTAAGAAGTTATGTGTTTCAAAAAAAAATAGTTTTATTTTAAGAGTGCTTAATAAAACCACAAATCAATAAAAAAGACAGAGAGACAGAAATAAGGGCATAGGACATTTCTTGGAACTTAATATTACCATTGCTTTTTAAAGCGGATTAAATTCTAAAATGCTAGATATCAGGTTGGATCAATCAAAACTTTTTATTAGTTTTCCATAGTTTGATATTCAGAAAGGCATGGAACCCTGGCATAAACCTCAGCCCAGCTTATAGTGTAATTAAAAAGAAAACATAAATATATGATAAATATAGGAATTACATAAGAGTTCAAGATTACGAATGTTTAAAGATAAAAAGGTTACCAATAGATGATCTTATCAGTCTTAAAACTGCCTTGATGGCATCTATAAGAGGAGTTTATAGGAATAATCTAAAATTACATGTGTTCCTGTAAAACATCCTGCTCTTCCCATATAACAGCCTCTTATATGATGTTCTCTCTATTTAAATATCTTCTGCTCCAGGTAGAAACATTAACAGGCCATTGCAATACACAAGTATAGAGTAACAAGACCCAGAATGAGAAGGATGATAGCATACAAAAAACCAATAGTTTATTTAGCACCTGCTATGCTAGTTACTATTAAGCACATCAATGTCCTTATTTTCCTCTCAGCATTCCAGAGTAAACATTAGTCTGATCATTATTCAGGTGAGAAAACTAAGCCCAATGAGAGGATGTCACTCTCAAAGAGCTAGACTGCGACAAAGTAGGATCTGCTTGGCCAAACTACATCATGCTTGATGAAATATGGTTGATGAAATATGATTGTGATTGAAAAATAAATAAGATATCGAGGTATTACATATTAGAATGTTTAGGTATTAGGAATGATTAAAAGTAAGAATAATATATGACCATAAATAGAAAAATGTTAATAGTAGTTTCAGTGTCAGTTTTGGTTTTTCGCAAGACTTTGGATTTAGAGTTGGGGGGAGGGACTTGTTTACACTGAAGCCTCCCAACACATATTGTCATTGAGCAGTTAAAATGTGGGGGTGTGCACATGGAAGTGTGTGCTGCATGCCCTTAATATAGTTCTTTACACTGATAGAAGCCTAAAAATAGTTTTAAACTGATCTACCCTGATATCAAAGAGTTTGGGAATAAGCCATCTTCTTGTTCCACTGTGATATTTTTAATTCCAAAATAGTTCCTCACGTTCTCATCTCTGCATATGCAAGAAGATGCAAGCTAATCCATGGTGTAGCTTAAATCATTTCATAAATGTATTTTGATATCAAGTTCATAGTATGAGTCAGAATTCAG
This sequence comes from Carlito syrichta, assembly GCF_000164805.1. Classification (NCBI taxonomy): domain Eukaryota; kingdom Metazoa; phylum Chordata; class Mammalia; order Primates; family Tarsiidae; genus Carlito; species Carlito syrichta. The sequence continues at coordinate 326,436 of NW_007249736.1, read as the reverse complement.
TTACAGATGAAAACGCTATTTTAAACACAGAGATATGTAATCCTACGAATTGGAAGGGCTGGCTGATATTCATGGAAAGAACCCACATAGAAACTCCACAGAACTGGCCCACCAAGGGAAGTGACAACTCTGCTACAATTCAGCATCTTGAAAATGGGGAGTATGGGCTGATCTGGGAATAAGGAGCTAGTGTCAGAACTGCTGGCCCCAGAGCCCTGTCACAGCTGTTTGATTTGCAACAGCAAAATGGATGTTTCAAGGACTATTGCCTGTTTCCCTACTTAGCTTAATTACAGATTCAATGCTCAGGCAAGGGTATCTAAATGGTGGGCCCTAAATTACATCTGGAACCCCAGATTCAAAGAAGCCTCAGAATGTAATATTTCACTGTGCAGCCTCTGCAGTAAAGGAAGCCACCTTTAAAGGAATTTGGAACAGATGGAAAACAAGGCAACATAGCATATCTACTACCACAGACAAGCATAATACACCAGAGAATTTTTCTAATGCATGTTAGGTAGAAGACAGAAAGTGGTGGGCAGTTGCCAGCCAGTTTCAGGTATAAAATCATGAAGGAAAGTGATGATTACTGAGTTCTGAACAGCTCTGGAAACCATTAGCATAATGAGAGAGAAATAGGAATTGGAAAATTTCATAAAACCTATAGTATAAACTTGAAGCCTTCATCCCTGTCCTTTCCAAGACTCCTTTCGTGAGTTAATATAGTGCCCAAAATAAAACCCTTTCCGATCAAGGCCAGGGTTTTCTGGACCATACTCTTTCCTCTATTGCATAAGTAAGGAAGGTGAAGAACTCCATTAAAGAGATTGAGTGGATTGATCCTAGAACCCACGATGATGGAGTTTATTTCAACTGATCTTTCCAAATCCAATTGTGCTGTATGTTCTCGATGCACTTGGAAAATGATCATTCTATATGATAAATTCATACTGCAAATTCTTGCAATGTGCCAAATGAGCTTTTATGTGACACAGTAACTTTTAAAGCTTGCCAAAACTTTGAAATGTTGGAAAAGGTGTTGCTAGCTTTCAACATGTGCTAATTGGGTTTGCCTACCCAGATGGCATAGAAGGAGGGGGAAAAAAAGATTTTAAAAAAAGGTTACTGTTTCTAAACTGTTCTAATCAAGAAAAAGAATAGGGGTAAACCATGCAAAAACAAATCATCTGATCTCTTTATTTACCTTGGTAAATATAATAGAGGAACTTTTAATTTTATTTATTATGTTTTGAGGAATTTGTGTGTGCAGTTGCTATTTAAGGGAAAAAAATAGGATCAGAACAGCATAAAATGAATAACTAAGCCCCTCTCAGATTCTGAGCACAGTTTTCAGAATCTCTAACTTAAAGTGAACCATCCAAATTTTACAATTATATAAATGGATCTGGTGTCGCTGCTTAAACAGAGTTGCATATATGTGATAAAATTGGTAGAATTTTTTGTTTTTCTATAAAATTTTTGTAGTGAGTTTGATACCAATAATAACTTTTTCCTTTTGTGTTTCTTCTTTTGGGGGCTGGAGTTCATACTGTGCTTGAAATCTACCGAACTGAAATATAGCTAATTTGTCAAAGATAAATGACTAAGAATCAGCTATTTGAAAAGAGCATGTTATTTCTGTTTTCAAGGTCTGTGCTTCTTGATGTTATTATTGATCCAGGATCATGTGTCTGACTATTTTGTGTGAACAGTTTACATATTGTCAGATTATTTAAAAGTAACTTATAGCATCACCATTTCTAACAGTAATTTTCTGCCAAGTCAGTCACCCAACAAATTAAGCTCCTTCATATCATTGGTCCTTCTTTTTGATATCATCAGATATTTGATTCTGAAAGAAGTCCTAACACTCTGACTAAGAATTTATAACTAGGAGATTTCACATTCTTGGAAATTAGTAAATGATTGATTTGGAAAACAAACAAGGTACTTTATTGAAGTAGGTGGCAATTATGATGAAAGTTTAACTTTGAAAAGTAAGTGAAAATTATGTGAAATTGTCATTTTGATGAGAAATCGGAAGTACATTAGAAATTATGTTTCTACTGTATGTCAGAATATGGGAATATTTTTAACAGGACTCACAGCGACTTTCACTCTGGAAGAAATGTGGTATTATAGGAATCTAGTTGAGAAGAGTATTATGATGCTACACTAACACTCAGTCATTTGAAAAGTCAAGGACTAGAGTTCATGTCATCCCCTAATATAGAAAATGATTTTGCCACCCTGGATTTAGGTTTGGAGACAGTTGTATGCAGTGGCTTAGGGCAAATGTTGTACCAGAAAGAAGGCATCATAATACAACTCTTCTCTGTTTTTGTAGTCAGAAGAACCAAAATGTATTCTGTTTTAAAAATATTTTCCAAATGGATGCTATAGGTGCTATGTGTATAAAATACATTTTTAAAAAAACAGAAAAGAAAAGAAAACATAAGGCTATTAAAATAAAATATAGGCTATTGTTTATTTTAATCTCTGATAACTTTAAAAAATTTTTTCTAATCATACAAAGCAAGACAGAGTACATAAAAGAAAATTGTAGATACATAAGTATTTAGGTAAATAGATAAGTGCATTAGTGGGACTATAGTTATACTTATGAGTTAAAAATCTTCAAAGACTAATCTCAAATATCCAATGATTAATTAAAAGGAAACACATATTGGAAGAAATATGTTAACATACTTAGCTTCCTAATCCATCCCTGATCACTCTCTATCATGGAAATTGAAATTCAAACCTTTGTTTTCTCCTAGTGTTTGTTACTATATAGTAGATTGACTTGTGCCCCCAGCCCCAGAAAAAGATATGTTCAATTTCTAAGCCCCAGTACCGGAGAATATAACCTTATTTGAAAATAGGGTCTTTGCAATTCTTATGGAAATTGGAACTGACAACCAATTCTGAATCAAAACGCCAGGTGCCCATGCCATAAGAGATAAGATAGACAAATGGGACAAATGGGACTTCATCAAACTGAAAATCTTCTACAAAGCAAAAGAAACCATCAAGAGAGCAGGGAGACAGTTCACAGAATGGGAAAAAAATTTCCCAACTGTATATTTGACAAAGGCCTAACATCCAGGATCTACAAGGAATTCAAACGTGCCGAAAGGAGAAAAAAAAAAAAAACCATTAAAAAGTGAACAAAAGACATGAATAGATACTTCTCAAAAGAAGAAATATGGGCGGCCAACAGACACATGAAAAAGTGCTCAGCCTCACTCATCATCAGAGAAATGCAAATCAAAACCACAATGAGATACTACCTAACCCCAGTAAGAATGACCATCATTAATAAAACAAACAACAGATGATGGCGAGAATGCGGAGGAAAAGGAGCGCTTCTACACTGCTGGTGGGGATGCAAACTAGTGCAACCTCTTTGGAAGACAGTGTGGTGATTTCTAAAAGAACTAGACATTGTCCTTCCATATGATCCAGCAATTACCTTACTGGGAATATACACGGAGGAACTCAAATCATTATACAAAAAAGATACCTGCACAAGCATGTTTATTGCAGCACCATTCGCAAACAGCAAAAATATGGAACCAACCATGCTGCCCATCGAAAGTAGACTGGATTGAAAAAATGTGGTACATATATACAATGTAATATTACACAGCCACAAAGAAGGACAGACATATGGACTTTGCAGCAACTTGGATGGATTTGGAGTTTATCATTCTTAGTGATCTATCACAGAATCAAAGAACAGAGTACCACATGTTCTCACTCATAAGCGGACCTTGAACAAACATTATAATACTATAAGAAAGAGATTGGCAGTAGTGGGATACTGCCAGGGTGGGGGAGGGGCACAGCATCAATAAAGGTGTCTGATCTCAAACCAGGTAAAGTAGGGACCAAAGAGATGTCCAAACTTTACCTATACGATGACTACTTGTATACCTAATACTGAATTGTACCCCACATCTTTAAAATAAAATCAAATAAAAGTCTTTGCACATGCCATCAAGTTAAAATAAGAAAATATTTTCTTAGGATGAGCCCTAATTCCAATGACTGATATCTTTCTGAGAAAAAGAAGAGAGATACATGGACACAGACATGAATAGAGAGAAGAAGATAAAGACAGATTAAAGCAATGAGGCCTAAAGCCAAGCAGTGCCTGGGACCCTGGAGGCTGGACAAGGCAAGGGATTAGTCCCTGTTCTTTCAGAAGAGAGCACAGCCCTGCTGACACCTGATTTCAGACTTCTGACTGTCAGAACTAAGACAATACATTTCTGTTGTTTTGAGCCACTCAGTCCATGGTAATTTTTTCACTGAAGCCCTAAGAAACTAATACACATGGTCTGAAACCAACTTGTTTGTTTTTGATGTTATACCGATTATCTGACTTACTTCAGGAGAATGCTTACCTTGTGTGAGCTGAAGTCAGTTGTCTTCTCCACTGTAATTCCAGGGACTAGAGTGATGCTGCCTGAAGCACACCTGCACCTCAGTGACCTATTTCTGATGTAATTACCATCTAAGAAATGCATACCTACCAAATTACAACATATAAAGTCAAAGGAAGGCCCAATAGGTACGTAATAAATGAATGAACGGATGAACAAATGAAGAAATGAATACAATGAAAAAGCTAAAAATAATTTATTACAGTTGACAAATAACTATATTGAAAAATGCTCTACTTAATTACTAATCAAAGACATGAAATTACATAAAAATGATGTAAAATCTTTAATTTATTAAATTGGTAAGTGTTTAAAAGTCTTTATAATAGCCACTCTCAGAAACGATAGACATATAAACAATTTTCTCTAACTACTACTAAATATTAGGCTGTTACCACTTTTTTGAAAAAAATAACTTAATAATATTTATTTTAAAACTTTTTTGTTAGTTTATTCTTAGGAAACCATCACAGAGACTGATATCATCTTTCTTTCTGTAAGTATAATCTTTGTGGGATTGATAATCTTACTTTAAACACCTGAAATAAACAAAATAATAATAGAGTATAGACTAAATAAATGCTGTGATATTTTAAATTTCATAGTTATGAAGATAACTTTATATGAAATATTTAATAAGAGAATTCTGCTTCTGATTTATTGTTGTTGTTTTTTTGTAGTGTTCCTGTATTCTTTTACTTTTTTTTTAAAATCAATATTTTTTATTATGATGTTGTGAGGTACAGTTAAGGGTTAGGTATACAATTATGTTTCATTCAGGCACCCTGTTGATAAGAGGTGTTTCCTCATCCCCAGACAGATATTTGCTACTGTTAATTCCAGCGCCCCATAGTTTCCCAGTACCATCAGTCATTTTCTTATAGTATTACATTGGATGTTCAAGGTTCATTATATGAGTAAGAACATGTGATACTCGGATCTTTGTTTCTGTGAGAGGTCACTCAGTATTATAGACACTAGTTCCATCCAGGTTGCTGCGAAATTCATGATTTTGTTCTTTTTATGGCTGCATAGTATTCCATCGTGTAAATGTATCACATTTTTTAAATCCATTCTCTTTTGATGGGCAGCATGGTTGTTTCCAGGTTCTTGATATTGTGGACAACGCTGCGATAAACATACGTTCGCAGGTATCTTCTTTATAGAGTGATTTGAGTTCTTCAGGGTATATTCCCAGTAAGGAGATTGCAGGATCATATGGGAGGTCAATATTTACAGCATTTAGAAATCGCCACACTGCTTTCCACAGAGGTTGCGCTAGTTTACACTCCCACCAACAGTGTAAAAGTGCTCCCTTTTCACCACACCCTCTCCAGCAGCTGTTATTTTTTGAGATGTTGATAATTGCCATTCTGACTAGAGTTAGGTGGTATCTCAGTGTGGTTTTGATTTGCATCTCCCTGATGATTAGTGAGGTTGAACATTTCTTCATGCATCTGTTGGCTGCTCAGATGTCTTCCTTTGTGAAGTGTCTGTTCATATCTTTTGCCCATTTTATAATGGGGTTGTTTGTTTTTTTCTTTTCAGCACATTTTAGTTCCTTGTAGATCCAGGATGCTAAGCCTTTGTCAGACCTAGTGTTGGCAAACACTTTTTCCCAGTCTGTAGGCTGTCTCCTTGCTCTCTTGATGGTTTTTTTGACTTTGCAGAAGTTTGTCAGTTTAATAAGGTCCCACTTGTCTATCTACTCTCTTATGAACTGTGGGTTTTGGGTTTTGTTCAGGAATTGGAGGCCAGTTCCGATTTCCATGAGGGTATGTCCTTCATTTTCTAAGGTTCTTATGGTTGAGGCTTTACATTTAGGTCTCTGATCCATTTGGAGTTAACCTTTGTGTATGGGAATAGATAGAGGTCCTGTTTCAATCTTCTGCATGTGGTCAGCCAGTTTTCCCAGCACCATTTACTGAATAGGTTCTCCTCTCCCCAGTGGTAGGTGGTGGAGGCCTTGTTGAAGATGAGTTGGTTGAGAAATTGAGGTTTTGCTTCTGGAATCTCAATTCTATTCCGTTGATCTATATGCCTGTTCCTATACCAATACCAAGCTGTTTTGATGATTGTAGCTTTATAGTGAAGTTTGAAGTCTGGTAATGTGATACCACCTGCTTTGTTTTTTTTTTTTGCTGAGGATTGTTCTGGCTATCTTGGTTGTTTGTGTTTCCATATGAATTCCTATGTTGTTTTTTCTAGATCTGAGAAGAATGTTGCTGGTAATTTGATGGGTATTGCATTGAATTTGTAGATTGCCTTAGGTAAGATGGACATCTTCACAATGTTGATTCTTCCAATCCATGTGCACGGGATATTTTTCCACTTGTTTGTGTCATCTTTGATTTCTTTGAGCAGTGTTTTGTAATTTTCATTGTAAAGGTCTTTCACGTATCTGGTTAGGAAGATGCCAAGGTATTTCATTTTTTTTTTTTGTGGCTATTGTGAATGGAATTGTGTTTTTTATTTGGGTT